>NW_007144119.1:0-816 GCF_000164805.1 Carlito syrichta
ACTACTATAAAACTAATGGTGTTACATGTGACCAACCCCTAAATTGTTTTGGAGTGGTGAAAATCCAGAGAGGGTATAGTGCTTTCTTTCGCCTTGTACCTTCTCCAAAACTATTGCTTTATTTTTTTTTCTGAAAGAACAATAAATCCTGTTATCTTTTTCTAACTCTGCCATCTGTAAATCATACAGCATGTTAGCCAATGTATCTAATAAGAGAATAGAAATGACATTTTATCAGAGACACAGAATGGGACAGACTAACTGTGGACTGAGAAGCAATCCAGTCATAGGTGAAATGATTTTTCTTGTCAAAGCTAGGGGACAGATATCATAATGTCTGCTCTTCTTAGAAAGCTATATATTGTGGTTACTTTGGACAAATTCTGACCATACTTCAAAATAACTTTGTGAATTTTTAAGCAGAAAAAAAGATAAATATAACATGAGAGGAGAAGCAAGATTAGTGTTTAGATAATATATTAATGACAACACAACAATAATGAAGGAATAAGAAAATATAGAAATTATAGCTCCTTTAAGTTATATTTCAATTCTGTAAAACATTATGCCAGATGTCTTTCTCGTGTTTACAACAAAGGAATATGCAGATTCAGCAGAATATGGACATTTGGGGAGATATTCATATATTTGTTATTTTTCACTGCTGAAAATCACACCCATAAGCGATTATACTAATGAATGAAGTCAATTCTGTAGTCATGAATCCACCTAGCAATGGTTTTGATATTTCTGAATCCATCATGCTACTGCTCTATTTTCTACTGTTCTTGACCAGTAGGGAGATTAGACCCACTG
>NW_007144120.1:0-809 GCF_000164805.1 Carlito syrichta
ACCCACTGCATTTGACCATGAAGAAACTTGAGGTATAAAAATAGAAAACTTAGGACCCTGAGAAAGAACTGTGTCTCCATCATGGTTTCTCATTTATGACTGAGAGTCACCATACAATCAGAAACTTAAACAAAAAAGAATTACTTTTTGCAGCTGCTACTTTGGTACATGCTTATTGGGCTATATATTGCTATAATTTTCTGTTCATTTATCAATTTTTAATAAATTAAGGTTAAGGATCAGATTTTTTCTCTGCAGTAAATGATGAACAGAATTGAGATAAACTTAAAACTATGCACTAAATGCAAGAATTGCAAAAATAAAATTATTTCAGTAATTTTTTGCAGCTCATGATTTACTGTGGAATGTTAGAAATTACAAAATACCTGATTTACATCTGATGTGCTAAACGTTTGCTTATTTGTAAAACACAATGAGAATAATAATGAGAGAATGTACCAATTTGCAATGTAAGTTTGGCCGGGCTCAGTGGCTCAGCCTGTAATCCCGCGCCTTTGGGAGGCTGAGGTGAATGAATTGCCTGAGCCCGCGGGGTTGCGACCCGCCTGGGCAACTTGGTGAGACCTCATCTCTACAATAAATCAAAAATCAGCCGGGTGTGGTGGCGCACGCCTGTAGTTCCAGCTACTTGGAAGGCTGAGGCAGAAGGATCGCCGGAGCCCAGCAGGTCGAGGCTGCGGTGTCTGGGAGCAGCCACTGCACTCCAGTCTGGGCGACAGAGTGAGACTCCAGCTCAAAAAAATAAAATAAATTTTAAAAAATGTAAGTTTAGGTCAAATGCTAACCTC
>NW_007144121.1:0-763 GCF_000164805.1 Carlito syrichta
TTGTGGGGTGCAGTTAAGGGTTAGGTGTACAATGACGTTTCATTCAGGCACCCTGTAGATAAGAAGTGTTTTCCCATCCCCTGACAGATATTTGCTACTGTTAATCCCATCCCCCTCCTCCCCATAGTTTCCCAGTACCATCCGTCATTTTCTCATAGTATTGCATTGGATGTTCAAGGTCCATTATATGAGTGAGAAAATATGATATTCGGATTTTTGTTTTTGTGAGAGGTCACTCAGTATTATAGACTCTAGTTCCATCCAGGTTTCAGCGAAATTCATGATTTTGTTCTTTTTTATGGCTGCGTAGTATTCCATCGTGTATATGTACCACATTTTTTTAATGCAGTCCTCTTTTGATGGGCAGCATGGTTGTTTCCAGGTTCTTGCTATTGTGAACAATGCTGCGATAAACATACATGTGCAGGTATCTTTTTTATAGAGTGATTTGTGTTCTTCAGGGTATATTCCCAGTAGAGGGATTGCAGGGTCATATGGAAGGTCAATTTTTAGAGCTTTTAGGAATCGCCACACTGCTTTCCACAGAGGTTGCACTAGTTTACACTCCCACCAACAGTGTAGAAGTGTTCCCTTTTCACCACACCCTCTCCAGCAGCTGTTATTTTTTGAGTTGTTGATAATTGCCATTCTGACTGGAGTTAGGTGGTATCTCAGTGTGGTTTTGATTTGCATCTCCCTGATGATTAGTGAGTTGATCATTTCTTCATGTGTTTGTTGGCTGCTCGAATGTCTTCTTTTGTGA
>NW_007144122.1:0-728 GCF_000164805.1 Carlito syrichta
ACTCCAACTAAGTACGAATAAAGAATCATTGTTGTACGCGCACTCAATCGAAAAAATTCCCAGATTATCTGCTATGAACAAACAAGAAACAGATTTTCGAGCTCCCCAAATGTTTCAGAGCAATTTAGCATTCGGATATTATGAATCTGTCATTTCAGGACTCCAACAACAAAGTGATAATCTTAAAAGTTGTAAATGGTATTGGCACTCTAAGTCCGATATGTTCCCCAGAACAACTAAGGCCAGATAGCAGGAAAAAACAATCTTCTTGCCATATTTGGATGTAACTCTGGTCTTAATGTGAAACATCTAATCCTTCCCCTTCCGTGTCTCTTGTTATTTTGAGACAGGAGAAGGGTTTTACACTTGCCAAATGTTTACTACATACATTTAATGGTAACCAGGAATCATGGAATCCACAAACCTAGGAAACTTCTGGGCATCTGTCTTTGATATACAGAATTTGGAATCCAAATAAACAGGAAAAATCAGGGCATCTTACTGAGAATAAAAAGGAAATCCGGTTCTAGGCGTTCTCAATTTCTGGAATCTAAACAGCCTCTTGATAAGTTTTAATCAGCAATCTGGGCTTCTGGCTCCCTACATTTTCAGAGCTACTTACTCCGTGGATACACTAAAGCTGTAATTACAGATCCTCAGGATCTTTCGGATACTCTTGTTAGTTGTAATCAAGGATTGGGCCCTAGGAATCCTTTTGTGTCCTGGGC
>NW_007144123.1:0-1012 GCF_000164805.1 Carlito syrichta
GGACAAAAGGATTTTCTTGCCATATGTGGATGTAACTCTTCTTAAGATGAACCCTTTATTCCATCTCCTTGTGTTTCTCTTCTTATTTTGAGACGGGATAAGTGTTTTACACTTGCTAAATACTTACTACATACTTTTACTGGTAACTGGAATCATGGAATCCACGAAGCTAGGAAATTTCTGGGCATCTGGCTTTTGATGTACTGAATTTGGGATCCAAATTGACAGGAAAAATCAGGGCATCTTACTGAGAATACAAAGGAAATCCGGTTCTAGGAGTTCTCATTTTTTGGAATATACAGGGCCTCTTGATAAGGTTTAGTCAGCAATATGGGCCTCTGGGTCCCTACATTTTCAGAGCTACTTGCTCCAAGGATATGCTAAATCGGTCACTACAGATCCTCAAGATATTTCTGGTCCTCTCATTAGTTCTAATCAAGGATTTGGCCCTAGAAATCCGTTGGTTTCCTGGGATAATCTATGACCATAATCATATTTCCCAGAATCAAAAGGTATATTGGTACAAAATTCCTCAATTCAGGTGACCTCAAAGTACAGAAAATTCTTGTGGACGGGCAGGTCGGAATTCAGATGTTGGGTTAGGAACATTCCATATTTTGGGGAGGTCTTGTGTAGGGGAACCAGGAATCTTGGATTCCTGTTCCTAAAGAACATTATGGACGTATTTCTCTTGATATACAAAAAACTGAAATTCTCCATCTGCAGGAACTGTCCCGGCATACTGCAGAATGAAGCAGGCAGCTGGGTAATGGAGGTCGTCATATACAGGAAACTACATGTCATATTGCTAAGGAAGTATAAGGTATCTTCCATATATGAGTCCTCAATCCCAAAGCCACAGGCCATCTTCCTAAGAGGTAACCACGAATCAGGTTTTTGAAGTAGGAATCTGCGTAATGGGAGTCCTCATATACAGGAAACTTCACTGCCTATTGCTATGTAAGAAAAAGAAATCTGCTTTACTCGTTTCCAAACCCCCAAAAAACTTCAG
>NW_007144124.1:0-710 GCF_000164805.1 Carlito syrichta
CAGTCCTCAATCCCAAAAATTGACAGAGTATCTTAGAAAGTGTTAAAAAGGAATGAGAGTTTCAAAGCAGGATGTATCTAATGAGCATCCTATTATACAGGAAAATACTCAGCCCCTTGATAGGGAAGAAAAAGAATCAGCGTTATAGCATACGTCAGTCATGAAAATCAAAAGGCCATCTGTTGTGTGCTAAATAACAATCAGGGTTTAGAAGCTGGAACATAGTTAACAGCAATCCTCATATACAGAATCTACACGATCTCTATCTAAGGAGAAATAAGAAACCTGTTTTAAATGGTTCTTCCGTCAGATTATCTACATGACATCTTGATAATGGCAAAACAAGAATCAGGGTTTCCAAACAGGAGTCTGGGGCAAGGGTGTCCTCATATACAGGACATTACATGGCACATCGCTAAGGAAGAATAAGGAATCTGTGACACAGTAGTCCACAATCCGAAAAATTCTCAGGGTGTCTTGCTGCGGTATATATAAGAATCAAGGCTTCGAGCTCGTCACATGTTTCAGAGATATTTGGCTATTGGGTATTATGAATCAGTCATTTCAGGACTCCAGCAACATTCTGGTCCTCTTGAGTGTTGTAATCGGGTATCTGGTAGTACAAGTCCCTTAGGTTCCTCGGGAAAATTAAGTCCAGTTTCCTGGAAAAAGTATCATCTTGCCGTATTTGGATGTAACTTTGGTCATAA
>NW_007144125.1:0-774 GCF_000164805.1 Carlito syrichta
CTCAGCTGAGTAGTCACCTGGCTAACTAGTTAAGTCAGCTAGTTGTGCCACCTTGCTAACTGGTTAAGTCAACTTGTTATGTCAGTTGGCTAGCCAGCTGGATAGCTACGTACCAAGCTAGTCAAGTCAGCTGGCTAGCCAGCTCTCTAGCTAGTTAAGTCAGCTAGTTAATTAATCTGGCTTCCCAGCTGGCTAGGAAGGTAGCTAGCTTGTTAAGTCAGCTGGCTAGCCATCTGGCTAGCTGGTTAAGTCAGCTAGCTAATTCAGCTGGCCAGTCAGTTGGCTAGCTGGTTAAATCAGATAGATAAGTCAGCTGGCTAGCTAGTTGAGTCAGTTAGTTAAGTCAGCTGGCTAGCCAGCTGCCTATCTGGGTAGCTAACTACTTAAGTCAGTTGACTAGCCAGCTGTCTAACTAGTTAAGTCACCTATTTAAGTAAGCTTACTAGCCAACTGGTTAGCTAAGTAGCTAGGTAGTTAATTCAGGCAGCAAACCCGTGGTATACATCGGTAGTTATCTTGCTAAGTCAGCTGGCTAGCCACCTGGCTAGCTAGAGATGTCAGCGAGTTAAGTCAGCTGGCTAGCTATCTGTCTAGCTAGATATGTCAGCTAATTGAGTCAGCTGGCTAGCCAGCTGGCTAGCTGGATAAGTGAGCTAGTTAATTCAAGTGGCAAGACAACTGGCTAGCTAAGTAGTTACATAGTTAGTTCACCTGGCTAGTCGGTTGACTAGCTGGTTTAAGCCAGCTAGTTAAGTCAGCTGGCTAGCCAGCTCA
>NW_007144126.1:0-681 GCF_000164805.1 Carlito syrichta
CTGGCTAGCTAAGTAGTTACATAGTTAGTTCACCTGGCTAGTCGGTTGACTAGCTGGTTAAGCCAGCTAGTTAAGTCAGCTGGCTAGCCAGCTCAATAACTCACTGACTTAACTAGCTAGCCAGTCGGCTAGCCAGCTGACTTAATTAGCTAGCTAACTACCTAGCCAGCTAGCCAGCTAGACTCCCAGGTACCTAGCTAGTTAAGCCAGCTGGCTAGCCGTCTATTCAACCAGGTAACTACCTAGTTAAGTCAGCTGGCTAGCCAGCTAGCCAGCCAACCAGCTAGTCAGCTATTTAAGTCAGTTAGCTTGCCAGCAAGTTAGTTAAGTCAGCTAGCAAGTCAGCTAAATATTCATCTAGCTAGTTAAGTCAGTGAACTAGTCAGATTGCTTGTCAAATAGCTAGTTATGTCAGCTAGCTAGTCAGCTAGATAATTAAGTCAGCTAGCCTGCTAACTAGCCAGTTAGCTAGCTAGTTAAGTCAGCTTGCTAGACAGCTAGATAGCTTGTTTGCTAGCTAGTTATATCAGCTAGATAGCCAGCTAGCTAGTCAGCTAGTTAGTTAAGTCAGCTAGCAAACAGGTAATTACTTGGCTAACTAGTAGGCTAGCAACTCAGCTAGCTGGAAAACTAACTAGTGGGCTCGCTTGCTTTCATCAAGTCAGCTAAATATTCGGCTCG
>NW_007144127.1:0-830 GCF_000164805.1 Carlito syrichta
CTTTCCCTAATAGTTCTACGTTACAGCCTATCTAAGCCCTTCCACTGCACATAAACTTATTGTTTAGTTAAAGCTCTGAGGTCATGAAAAGTATAAAAAAGTTGTTTGGAATAAGGTATGTTTTTAGTAAGAGAGAATAAAGGAAAGAGAAATAATTGTATAGGAAAAATATTGTATGGTACATTTTTATTCTATAATAAATTGCTTGTTGTTTAAAAAAAAGGAAAGGGAAAGGAAGAGAAAAAAGGGTATAAAACAAAAATAGAAGGTTCAAACATTTAAAAAATGGCTTATATATGTCAAATATGATACGTAAAAGCCAAAAAGCTTTTTGTCTGTAAGCCTGTTTTAATATAATACCTTACACTGCTCCTCAGATAACTTGGCTTTGTAAAATGTGCCCTGTGTGACAGTTGACTGTAGCCTACTTTACTGGGCAAGTGGACTCCCACTATCCGCCTTCTCCACTTCTTACTTTTGCAAAAAAAACATTCTTTTATCTTTCTTCATGTTACCAGTGCTCAACTTCTACAAAATGCTAACTTGATTTTTATGATGGCTCCTCTTCTGAAACAGTGGTTACTGTTATTAATGGTGTCACTTCTTGTTTTCAAACAGAGTATAATTCCAGTTAACGAGTTAAGCTGTTTGCAGCTTGTCAGGTCTTTACAAAAAAAAAATAACATTATGTTACAAGTGTACTGCACCATTTTAAAAACTGCTAGTCTTCATGCTGTCTCTTCCTTCTCCCTCACTAACATAATTGTTCTTTTATAAACCATTCAATTACCTCTCTTGCTAGTACAGAACCTGTTTTTGCTACTCATTAT
>NW_007144128.1:0-754 GCF_000164805.1 Carlito syrichta
AAAGGAAAGAGAAATAATTGTATAGGAAAAATATTGTATGGTACATTTTTATTCTATAATAAATTGCTTGTTGTTTAAAAAAAAAAGGAAAGGGAAAGGAAGAGAAAAAAGGGTATAAAACAAAAATAGAAGGTTCAAACATTTAAAAAATGGCTTAAATATGTTAAATATGATACGTAAAAGTCAAAAAGCTTTTTGGCTGTAAGCCTGTTTTAATATAATACCTTACACTGATCCTCAGATAACTTGGCTTTGTAAAACGTGCCCTGTGTGACAGTTGACTGTAGCCTACTTTACTGGGCAAGTGGACTCCCACTATCCGCCTTCTCCACTTCTTACTTTTGCAAAAAAAAAAATTCTTTTATCTTTCTTCATGTTACCAGTGCTCAACTTCTACAAAATGCTAACTTGATTTTTACGATGGCTCCTCTTCTGAAACAGTGGTTACTGTTATTAATGGTGTCACTTCTTGTTTTCAGAGTATAATTCCAGTTAACGAGTTAAGCTGTTTGCAGCTTGTCAGGTCTTTACAAAAAAAAAATAACATTATGTTACAAGTGTACTGCACCATTTTAAAAACTGCTAATCTTCATGCTGTCTCTTCCTTCTCCCTCACTAACATAATTGTTCTTTTATAAACCATTCAATTACATATCTGTGCTAGTACAGAACCTGTTTTTGCTACTCATTATTAATACTCATTCTGCCCTTCCTTGGTCTATTATCTAAAGACAATGCTTTTACTAATGAGACT
>NW_007144129.1:0-11814 GCF_000164805.1 Carlito syrichta
AAGTATTTTCTACATCTGTATAGAGGAAGTAATATATAGAGTAGCACTAAGACATTGCGTTTAAAATTGCCAGTGAATAAAATGCAGCAAAATGCAATGCTTGCAAAAGTTGGAAGTAGATGCGAAAACCCAGAAGAGTATTGCAGAGTCATCTGGAGAGGGGCAGGAGGATGCCCCATGCCCCAGTTGTTGAAAAATGACTACAACTCTCTGAACAGAAGTCAGATCTGCAGGTTAGCTTTTTGACATGGAGATTTTTTTTTTTTAATTGTGAAGTTGTGGGGTACAGTTAAGGGTTAGGTATACAATTGCGTTTCATTCAGGCATCCTGTTGATATGGGGTGTTTCCCCGTTCCCAGACAGATATTTGCTACTGTTAATTCCATCTCCCTCCCCCCACCATAGTTTCCCAGTACAGTCAGTCATTTTTGTATAGTATTGCACTGGATGTTTAAGGTCCATTATGCGAGTGAGAACATGTGATACTCGGATCTTTGTTTCTGTGAGAGTATTATAGACTCTAGTTCCATCCAGGTTGCTGCGAAATTCATGATTTTGTTCTTTTTTATGGCTGCGTAGTATTCCATCGTGTATATGTACCACATTTTTTTAATCCTTAACTTTATACAAATAATGAGCCTGCCTCTCCCTTTCAGTTTGGCTAGATGCTTAACTGCACGAGTTGAGGTCTCATTTGCCTCTCAAGAAGGGCAAGGTGGCTTGGATGGTCAAGCAACTCTGACCAGTTGAATATGCACTAGTGCCTGCCAGCATGCCGAGCTCCTGGACAGAGAAAGAGCAAGAGTCCTTCTGTGACTTCCAACTTCAACACAGTAAGCCGCGTGGAAGGGCTCACCCACACATCTCTTTGTTCCTCTCTTGCTCACATGCTCAGAGAACAGCAGACACTGACAACATTCAGGGAGGTGGCGTGGAGGTCACAGGCACCTTCTCTACTTTCACCCCCCACTTAGCTGGAAAGAATGGACACTTCCTGGAGTGCCTCTCTCTCATGCCAGGGACACTCAAGTTCCATGATGTCTATTCGCTGTCCACTCACAGTTCCATTCTCTGTGTCCTTGGAGACTCACCCTATACAGTGAATTACCTAGGATTCCTGGTGGCTGATTTGGTTGAAAGCTTTGGCAATAGAATATAGGGTGAAAGAAAAGAGAGAATATTCCTCTCCCTCATGCTCTTGAGTTTGGGCAATGTCCCTGATGGTGGCCATGTCCTCCACTTCAGCTTCTGCTGGGTGTGAACTCTCAGTGGGTTATGGCACCATTGTCTCTTCTCTTTGTATCTTGTTATTGGTTGATTGTCTCCTCCCATCATTCATATGTTGAAGTCCTAACTCCATGTACCTCAGAATGGGAGTGTATTTGAAGACAGGGTCTCTAAAGAGGTAATTAAGTTAGGGCATATGGGTGACCAGGACACATTTAACTGGTCAGAATTGCTTTGTCATCCAAACCTTCTCACCATTCTTTAGAGACAAATGAGACCTTATCTTGTGCAGTAAAGTATCTAGCTAGACTGGAAGGGAGAGGAAGGCTCATTATTTGTAAAAAGTTAAAATCTCCATGTCAACAAGCTGGTCAGCTGATCTGACTTCTGTTCAGAGTTGTGGCCATTTTTCCATAGCCAGTATGTATATAGCCTACAGGGTTTCACTCTCCCTTTGAAGGCTTTACAGTGCTGTTTTGGGCTAATCCATTATGACTAATGTCCTTCTAAGAAGATTCAATTTGGACACAGACATGCACAGAGGGAAAAGTGACGACACTGGGAGAGGATGGCTACCTACACACAAGCCAAGGAGAGAGGCCTTGGAAGAAACCAACACTGCAGACTCCATGATCTCAGACTTCTAGCTTCTAGAACAGTGAGAAGCAATAAAATTGTGCTGTTTAAGCTACCCAGGGTGTTGTATTTTGTTATGGCAGCCTTAGCAAACTAACACACATTTCTTGGCTCAGATCTGGTAACAGGTCTCTGCTTCTACAGTCTCTATGTGCCTCAGTATCCCTTTTTGACATCTTCATCACTGCCTATTCACCCCTGTAAATTCTTTCACGCTGGCTCATATGGTGAGATGTATTTCTTGATGGGCTTCTGACTGTCACATGTATGCTATTTCAGTTAATCCTTTGAATAGGGCCATGAAACTGTGATGCTTATACTCATTTTACAAATAAGGGAAATGAGACTCAGATAGGTCATATAGCTGGTGAATGGCAGAGCTGGGATTTCAACCAAGGTCATTCTGGCTCTGACGACCACTGGGTGCTGGCTCTTGGTAGATCTTCAACCTGCTGAATGAAAGAGCCATACCCTGGAATCTGAGGCCCCTGGAATGGCATGGGCCCTGGGGCATCACTAGGTCAATCTCTTCCTCTTACAGATGAGGAAACCAAGACTCAGAGCAGTGATGTCGGCAAACTCACATAGTAACAGAACTAAGACTTGAATGCAAGTCTTTTGACTATTACTTTGGTACTTTCTGCTGCTTCTATGATTGGTTTGAGAATGACAGCAAACATAGGGTCACCTCCCCAGTCCACACTTGAATATTCCAGGGCAGTCAAGCACAGCGATCGAGAGTCAGGGTCCTAGTATCCATCCACACATCAGTTCCATGCTTACTGGTTGCATAACCTTGGAAAAGTTACTTAATAACTGCTTTGTGCTTTAGGGTACTCACCTATAAAACAGATACTAATTACAATGCATAGGACTCTTGAGAGATCAAATAAGATAAAAAAAACCCTGAACACAGTGACTAACACATAGGTTAGTCTTAATTAAATGAAGAGTCATTGCTATTACCTGGGGAAATTTTTAAAACCAAGAATAGGTTCTTCCTACTGACCTGTAGGCACTGAATTTACTACTCGCTGTCATTCAGAGGCTGAACAATAATAATGATGATGACCCCAAGAGCTAGCAACGATGGCAGCAGCCTACCAAGTCTGAGGCACTGTGTTAGGCATGCACATTAACTCTATTCCCTATGACATCCCAGAAAGATTGAGTGGGTAATTAATAAGCTAATAAGTGAGAATCCAAATTCAAACTCAGTTTCACCTGCTCCAAAACTCATGCATTTTCCAATTCTGATGTCTATGGGATGGGGTAGAACATGATGTACTGGAGTATAACTGCAAAAGGCACTACACAGTGAGATTTGTGCCACCAAATTCTGAGTTCCTGGAAGGCAGTGGAGTGTCTCACTGACTCTGTACCAACAGCTTCCAACACAGTATGTGGCACACAGCAGGTCTACTCAATACAAGTGTAATGACCTCTGTTGGTGTTGAGCTTGAATGAGCTTTCAGAGAGATGAGATCACACTTTATTTTTTTGGACCTCAACAAGCTCATTTCTAGAACAGAGGAATGAGGAACAATGCCCCTTCCTGTCATTCCTAAGGACTAACAAGTTGACTTCAAGGGAGTGTTTCCATGGGAGTAGTAGGCAGTAGCGTCTCCTGATTTCCTAGCACAGTCACAGTTCTACAGAAGACTTTGAATTTGGTCAAATGTTGGCACCCTAACATTGCCAAGACTTAGAGGTCTGAGACTCAGATTAATTCTAAATATGTGCCTAGTTTTCCATATAATGTGGGATGCATTAGCTAACTTTTGTAAACTTCTCTTTCCTAGTCTGTAAAATAGTTATGATGATATTTTTCACCCAACCAACATCTGAAAGTCTCCTATGTACCAGAATCCATTCTGAAAATTGAAATCCGTGTCCCCGTGAAGCCTATATACTAACAGGAAAGGAAGAAACAAAATAAGTGGGTTAAACACAATAAAGGAGGGGACAAGGAGAGCTCGGGTGAGGAACATATTACAATTATAAATGGGTGGTCAGCAAAAGTTTCTTTTAGAAGGGGACATGGAAGACAAGGCCTGGCAGTGGCAACGGTGACATGCCACACTGATAAAGAGGGAGAACTCAGGCAGAATCAGCCACAAGTGCAAAGGCCTAAACCACCTAATAAATGGAAGAAACAGCTAGGAGTGCCTGTCTCCCTGGCTGCTGTGCAAGCTACACAAGATATTCCATTTGCAATACAACATTTATAACCAGTGTTCGACCAGTGTTAGCTAGGACTATTAACATTGTTCGCGGCAGCACATAAAGCCCCCTACCTACTGGAAAGTGACTTCAGTAGCCATAAGGCCATGGTGACCCTTGAGGTCCAAACCTGTGCTCATGAACGAGCCTATCTGCGCTCTGCTGGCCTGATGAAGGAAAACCCACAGGCTGTCCTGCTCACAGGAGAGAATTTCCTAGAAATTGCATTAATGGGGCATGCAGCTAGTGCTGGGGAGAAGGAAGGGAGAACAAAAACCAGGTTTGTGGTGGTGTCAGTCATTTAAAAAGAATGTGCAAAATTACCCTGGTTCAAGCTCTCAGGCAGGAGTTACAAAAGTCCTTCCCCTAATAACTGTTCCAGTACTCAAAAACCCCAAAGTAAGGGGCATGTAGTCAAACTGCATTGTCCTTTTAAGGATCTATTTAATGCAGTTGAACTTTTTCCCTGGCGTATGAAAAAGCATGGTTTAAGCTGTACCCGAGCAACTATCCTGCGTGACTCTTAGTCATTACCACCATGAAAGAGGCTCACAGCTGAGTGGACTCGGCAGTGGGTGGGGGGGTGATATGAGAATAAAGGAATTTGCTATCCCTGTCACATGGCTTTTAAGGGCAAGTGGCCATCCGAAGCTATGCTTCCTTAATTTTTTTCTCTTCTTGGAGCTGGATCCCTTCAAATCCAATTATGGATCTCTTTAAAACTTCAGAAGTCTGAGCTGTGAGTCAGCTAAATATTATTTTCTACTTTTCCGGTACTTGCACTTTCTCTTTCCTCCTCATTCCCTCATTTGTCTCTCCTCCTTCCCAGCCTTCTCTGCTGAAGCCTTCCTACTCTCCCCCAGCAGAGCAGGCCACCTTGTATTCCTCCTCACAGCAAAGCCTGCCACCCCTCTTTCATGCCTCGGTTCTTCCCAGAGACCACTTTTCATGGCAGTCCTCTCCTCGTTCACAAGAGTCCCCTGCTAGATGCTGAGCTCTCCAGGGCACAGCTGGTGTCATCTCTACACACCAGTGCCCATGACAGGCACAGCAGACACATTCAGGGAATTTTTACCAATGAGTTGATGAATAAATACATGAGTTTGGAAGTAAGACAGAGGTGCTGTCCAGCAGTTTTTAAAAAGGTTCAATTAACATTTGCAGAATGACGAATTGTAAACAGTGTGCTGTGATACCCACAAATGAACTGATCAAAATCAAAGACCCCAAGGACTCTGGAGAAGGTAGAAGGTAGTTTGTTTTGGATAAATGAGGATGGGCTGGGAGCATATCTAGGCCCTGTCTTCAGACAGGAACGGTTAGATTGTGCCTACTTCCATGAAATGACTACCCATCTCCAACTCATGGCAAATGATATCCAAAACTTTGCTATCAGGAATTTCCCTCTAGCCTAACTCCTTGAACCATTTGCTACCTTTGGGCCAAAGCAGAGGGTGCTGGAAAGGGTTCAGGTCAGAAGTCAGGTAGGACTGGGCCTGAATCTGGTCTTGGATACTTCCTGGCTGTATGACGCTGCAACAGTGACTTAACCTCTCTGTGTGCCTGCTGTCATCTGTGAAATGAGGTCCAAAGATACAGTTCTTTTCCCCAAAGCCAAGTTTCTCTTAGGGAATACTCGACTCTAGGCAAAAAGATTTCTGCCAATCTTGTTCTTAAACTCAAGCTTTTTTACTTTAGTCATACAAAGCTTTCAAGTGGACCTGCTGGTGATAATTACTAAGAAAGGAGGAAATAGGGGAATAAGAGAGTAAGGTAAAGTAGTAGGTGGTGCTAAAGCAGCTGCCATTCCCAGGCTGCCCATTCCAGAGTCATCTAGGCTTTCCTACCCATGTGCCAGAAGAAGCCATGAGGCACCAGGGAGAAGAACAGTGAGATGAAGCAGATATTTCTCAGAGAGGTACTGAATGACTAATAAAGGTTACCTAGAGTCCATTTCATCCTGATCACCTAAGCTGCAGTTGGAACACAGAATCAGGAACATGTAACTCAGAGCCCTTACAATCATCTGAATATTTGGTGACAGGATCAGGAGTGAGGAGACAGGTGGGAAATGCTTCTTAGGATGCATATCAAACAAAGCAGCACACACTAATAAACAGCATATTGTAATGCAAGAGGGTGGTCCTATAAAGTTACCACTGAATGAGTGATACATACAAATTAATCGCACACTATCACTACCAATATTGAAAAGACCATGGATATTCTCAGCCAGGTGATGCCCTTAGTGTGTTACAGAACAAAATCCAAAGTCTGCATCATCACATCCTGGCCCAGGGAGCCCTTGCCTAGCTCTTCTGTCTCAGCTCAAGGTATTCCTCCCTGCTACCCCTGAGTCAGTTCCAGAACAGGCCACGTTAGTGCCTCCACCAGGGTTGTTGTGTTCCTGGCTGGCTCCAGTCACTCTTCAGTGTTGGCTAAGATGTCACCTCCTCAGCGCGGTCTGTCCCTGTTGTCATCCATCCTGGTTAATCACTCTAGGGAGTAGTCAACATTACAACCTTCCTTGCCTCCCTCCTAGGTGGGGCATGAAGATTTCAACAGGCCACATACATAAAACACAGGGGCAGAAGTCTTCTGTTTTCAAGACAGAAAGCTCTGTGTGCCAATCTTGACCTTGCTGCCACTATTATTCAACAGGTCTACCCTATTATCATTTTTAGAGATGGGGTCCCGCTGTGTTGCTCAGGCGAGGAGTGCAGTAGTTATTCACAGGTGTGATCATGGTTCACTGTAGCCTTGAACTCCTGGAGTCAAGTGATCTTCCCGCCTTAGTCTCGTGAGTAGCTGGCAATAGCTCACCTGAGTAGCTCACCTGAGTGCCACCACATTCAGCTATATTTAAATTTTTTTATGTAGAGACAGGGTCTTGCTATGCTGTCCTGGCTGGTCTTAACCTCCTATGTTGCTGAGATTACAGGCACTCAATACCACACTTGGCAGGACTACTCTAAATTCTGGGGAATAAAGGATAGAACAAGAGAAGACTCTGCTCTTATAAAGTACCCAACAAATGTATTAGCCCCATTCCCTTTCCCTTTAGTTTTTGCGCTTATCATGCCATTTAAGAGCAAGATTAGGCCTCATACAATTTTATTCTTCCTTCAGTGCCTACATAGAAAACTATATCTTATATAATTAAAATGGATGAAGATTTACTGGGCATTGATACTAGTTCTAGATCATTTGGGTTTATATTTACAAATGCTTATTGAATCCTCATAACAGCCTATGAAGGATGTGATTACTCCCATTTACCAGATGTGGAAAGCTAACCTGCACAGGCAAGATCCGAACTCAAGTCTGCTGAACTCCTCAAACCATGCCATTTCTGATATGCTGCGAACCATGATGGGCAAACTTTTTCTTAAAGGGCATGGACGCATACGTGAGTATTGTTGGCTTTGGGAGCCAAAAGGTCTCTGTTGCAACTCCTCAACTTCTGTCACTGTAGCCCAAAAGCAGTTGTCAACCTAAATAACAGAAAGAGACACTCTAAAAGAAAACATGAGCACTGCAATGGGAATACGCGTGTCAAAGTAAGCCATGTGCATATACAGGGATGTAGAGGAGGACAACGGTTTTTAAAAGAAAATAATGAAGAGGAGTACATACTTGTTTTGAAATAATCAACCTCAACTACAAAGATCCAAGGCTGGACAGGCAGTTGCTGGGCAGTTGTCTTTGTCTAAGGTTGTGATGGTCTTTGCGCAAGGGTATGGTTTTGGTAGACTCTTTTTTATTATCAAGCAGACAAGCATGAGAACCCTCTCTTCATGGCCACCCCTGGCTCTGTTTGTCAAGGTTTTCTTAATATTAGTGACTCCATCTTGATTCTGATGACTTCATACTGCCATAGATAAAATAAAAACCAATTGTGTGACTGTGAGCCCACAAAGCTTTATTAACGAATGAACATTACAATTTAAATTTCATGTAATTTTCATTATCCATAAAAATATATTCTTTTAATTTTTTTCTCAGTTATATGAAAATGTGAAAATTCAGCTTGGAGACATACACAAACAGGCAGTAGCCAACCCTTGGTGTAAACAGTTAAACGTTCATTATGGAGGTTACTAAGAAGATTCAGAAAAAGATTAAGAATTGATTGTATCCTCGGTATATTTGTCTGGCCACTCCAACTTGATCTTTGTTGAAGGCAAGGGTCATGTGTTCTGTTTCTTCTGTTGTCTCCCTTGAACCTGGCCAGAGGTGAATTTGTCTGCACTGCCCTGAAGTTGAAGTCTGTGCTTCATAAACGCATGTTCCATAAGCAAAGCCTGCCTGGGTAGAATAGCAATGTCAGCTGAGATGGGCTATTTCTCTTGGATAATTGTCTTTGTGGAGATTCCCTTCACTTGGAGCAGTCCCACAGGGCTCTGCCCACCAATTTGGCACCGTCTGTGCCATTTTGATTCAAACACATCTGACCCGCTGTGGTGAAATGTCAAATATGTTTTAAAAGGAGATGCCACAGTCATGAGCTGGGGAGGGGGCACAAGGAGGGGCCACTGAAGCATAAAGGTGGATGACAGGGAGCAGCTCACAATGAGACTGAGGGAGGAAGAGGTTGGCCTCTCTCTCTCTGTGATGTCACTGGCATTTTAAGCTGGGTCTGTCGGCCTCAAGGCAAACTATAGGAAATAAATAAAGTAACTGACTGGGAGTTAGGCAACAACAGGGATGAAAATGAGCCAAGATGATCCCTTCTTCCCTGTGGACCAAGGGCTTTCTCCACCGGGGCACTTAAGTATCAGAATAGCTTGTCATTGTATGAGGCCCAACAACTAGATCTGTGAACCATCCTAGAAAAAGTACTACATATTTCATTGCTGAATATCATTATGATTCACTTTAAAACAATCCCATTGGGAAGCTATGCATCAACGCGTGTCTAGTCTACCTGATAAAGCAACTTTACAACTCTTTCTGGAAGTACTTTCAGAGCTATTGTTATTATTTGTTGAGATCTGACAATTAAGTTTACGAACATGCCATGTGCGCTGATGTTGGCAGCACTGTATGAATAACTGTATTGAAACACTCTCCTTACTTATGTGATCTGGTCCCTAATGACTTTTTTCTTTACCTGAAGATCAAGAAAATATGGAATGGAAGACATCTGATGACATTCAGGACATCAAAGGTAATATGATGACAGCTCTGATAGCCATTCCAGAAAAGAAAGTTCCAAAATTGTTTTGATGGATGGACTTGGTGCTGCTGTCAGTTCATAGCTCCCCAAGGGGAGTACTTCGAAGGTGACTGTGGTGATACTCAGCAATGAGGTATGCAGCACTTTTTCTAGGATGAGTTTGTGACCTTAATTGTTGGACCTTGTATGTAGGTCTTCCTGGACAGTGAAGCGTCTGAGGCCAGGATTCTTTTCTACAATCAAGCATCCCCAGAATCTAGCATGAGGTCTGATAATTATACATAGCTAATACTAAAAAAAATTTTTTTAATTAAAAAAACACCTGCTTGCTTTTAGAAAATACTGGTTGGGAAGGGAGGGTCTCACTCCAGAGGCTCTGATTAATTGGTCTGTGGAGAGCTCCGGATGCCAGGCTATTTTAAAATCTCCCAGGTGATTCATTCCAACATGCAGCCATGATTGCAAACACTGCTCTAAATTGAGTGGACAGCACAATGATACTAGGATGGTCCACAGGCCTCTAACCCTGTACATTGGGGAGGGGATGGTGGACAAATCTCCAGAGCTAAGTAGCTGCTTTACCAAACACTCTCAAGCACCGAAGGCCCAAGAAGAGACTGGGAGGTCAGCTTAGCACTGAGTTCTGCCACTGATAGGTTCTGCTGACTTAATTGACTGATTAACCTTGCTGAGTCTCTGTCAGGTCCTCTGTAGAATGGGGATTACATGAGCTAATGTACACAGAAGCATGAGTCAAATCTAAGAGATCAGAACCGTGAACTTGAGAGGCCCTAAAGAAGTCAGATGCCTCTTCCCATCACCGTGCACCGAATGGAGGCCAGATGAGTTTCTTTATGGCAGGAAGATTTAGGATCATATCTTTCCTGTAAACTGAACCACATGGGTGTCTGGGTGCTTGAGTCATAGCTCCTGTTAGCTCTTGTGATGCTAAAGACCTCAGTGGCAGAAAAAAACCACTAACCTTACATGGGTCAGCAGAATGGGGCAGGCACATTTTCAGGAATGGCCACCCCAGTGTTACCACTAGGCCAGGTCAATTCATTTAGTCTTGTTTTGGAATGCTAGAGCCGGGTAGAGTTACACACGGCAAGAAAATGTCTCTGCTTCACATGGTCACTGGTCAGTGATTTATGGCTTCAAAGCTTGGACCTTTTACTCCAAGACCATTTGCCTAAACTGAACAAACTGAAGTTGGTTTTCTATTAAGTAACTACTCAGCAACATATGGATTCTTCTGTAATATATAGGCTGCATGCCCAGCATAGAAAAAATACAAGTAAAACACACATGCAACCAGGCTCGGTAGCTCAGCCTGTAATCCCAGAACTTGGGGAAGCCGAGGAGAGTGGATTGCCTGAGCCCATGGATTTGAGACCCACCTGGGCAACTTGGCGAAACCTCGTCTGTACAATAAATAAAAAATTATCTGGATGTGGTAGCATGTGCCCATAGTTCCGGCTAGTTGGAAGGCTGAGGCGGAGGTATCACCAGAGCCCAGCAGGTCAAGGCTGTGGTGGTTGGCAGCGTGCTCTGGGTGACAGAGTGAGACTCCAACTCAAACCTCCTCCCAAAAAAAAATAACAATAAACACAGAAAAACCCCACACATGCACATAAACACATACCTGTCTGCTTAATTTTAAAATACTTTACTTTAAAATAGCATCTCTAAGCATATTTAACGTTCTGATTTGGCATTTTCTAATCTGTCAAAATTTAAAATATCTATAATATTTAATATACTAGTGCCACTTAGAATTTACTCTGTATCAATACTTGCATAAGCAAAAAAATATGAATAATAAGAATGTTTATGTATGGTATTGTTCATAATTGAAGGACAAGTGAAATACCAGTTAACAGGAGAAGAAATAATTTATGGGGCATCCACCAATGGGAAAAACTATGAAGACATAAAAAGAAAAAAGACAATACACCTTTATGTGCTAAGATAGAAAGATACCCAACATTTTATTTTTAAGTAAATAAAGCATATAATAATTCAAAAAGAAGATACATATATAGACAGAAGTAAATGATTACCCATGTGAAAAGCATTAAGAATATACTGCAAACTGTTAGCAAGCAGCACTTACTTTCAGGGAATGTGAGGGGGAGAGGAGATTTCATATATTACTATACTTCAGTGGTGTTCTGATAAATGTTCAACTGGCTATTCAGAAATTAAAAAAACCCTTGATTTGTAGTATCTGCCAATTTCCAAGGTGTAAATACTTCCACCACGGCAGATTTCAAGCTACCAGTGCACGTGTCACTGAGCAATTATGAAAAGATGTACAGTACTACATTATTCTACAGAATTTCCACCACACGGCTACAGCAGATGTAAACAATCTTATGAGCACAAATAGTAAAGAGATTAGGAAGTCATGGGCTTTGAGAGTTTTGAAGATTTGTTACCTTTGTTTTTTTTTTTTTTAATTTCTCTAGATTTGTTTTATTTATCTTATTTTGGATTCAGGAAGTAAAAGTGCATGTTTGCTACTGACATACTACATAGTGGTGGGG
>NW_007144130.1:0-10840 GCF_000164805.1 Carlito syrichta
AGATACCCAACATTTTATTTTTAAGTAAATAAAGCATATAATAATTCAAAAAGAAGATACATATATAGACAGAAGTAAATGATTACCCATGTGAAAAGCATTAAGAATATACTGCAAACTGTTAGCAAGCAGCACTTACTTTCAGGGAATGTGAGGGGGAGAGGAGATTTCATATATTACTATACTTCAGTGGTGTTCTGATAAATGTTCAACTGGCTATTCAGAAATTAAAAAAACCCTTGATTTGTAGTATCTGCCAATTTCCAAGGTGTAAATACTTCCACCACGGCAGATTTCAAGCTACCAGTGCACATGTCACTGAGCAATTATGAAAAGATGTACAGTACTACATTATTCTACAGAATTTCCACCACACGGCTACAGCAGATGTAAACAATCTTATGAGCACAAATAGTAAAGAGATTAGGAAGTCATGGGCTTTGAGAGTTTTGAAGATTTGTTACCTTTGTTTTTTTTTTTTTAATTTCTCTAGATTTGTTTTATTTATCTTATTTTGGATTCAGGAAGTAAAAGTGCATGTTTGCTACTGAACATACTACATAGTGGTGGGGACTGGGCTTCAAGTGACTCATTCCCCATATAGTAAATATTATACCCAATAGGAATTGAACCCTAATTCCCACCCACCTACATTTTCCCCCTTTTAGTGTCCCCAGTGTCCATTATTTCCATCTTTGTGTCCATTTCACTCCCACATACAAGTGAGAACATGCAGTTTGGTTTTTTGTTTCTGAGTTAGCTCAGTTAGGATGATGTTCTCCAGCTCTATCCATGTTGCTGACAAAGGCGTGATTTTGTTCTTTTTTGTGGCTGCATAGTATTTCATGGTGTATATTTTCCTTATGCAGTCAGTTGTTGGTGGGCACTTACACTGGTTCCATCATTTTGCTATGTGCATAATGCTGCAATGGACATAAGGCTATAGGTATCTTTTTAATATAATGATTTCTTTTCCTTTGGATAGAACTCTAGTAGTGGGATTGCTGGGTCGAATAGTAATTCAATTTTTAGTGCTTTGAGAAATTCCAAATTGTTTCCCATAGAGAATGAACTATTTTATAATTTCACCAACAGTGTATGAATGTTCCCTTTTTTCTGCATCTGTGCCACATCTGTTGTTCTTTGACTTTAATAACAGCAATTCTGACTGGTGAAAGATGATATCTCATTATGCTTTTAATTTGTATATCTCTGATGATTAGTGACATTCAGTATTTTTCATATGTTTATTGGTCGCTGTGTGTCTTCTTTTTTTTGGTTGCTTTCATGTCAAGTTGTTTGAGTTGCTTATGGATTTAGGTATTAGTTCTTTGAGGTATAAATTGCCAATATTTTCTCTCATTCCAGTTTTTCTGTTCACTCTGGTTTTTGTTTGTTTGTTTGTTTGTTTTGCTATGTAGAGCTTTTTAGTTGAATTAAGTCCCATCTGTCTATTTTTGTTTTTGTCATAGATCCTTTGCTTAGACTAAATTCTAGAAGAGTTTTTCTAGCTTTTCTTCTAGCATTTTTATAGTTTCAGGTCTTATATTTAAGTCTTTAACCCATCTTGTGTTAATTTTTGTTTATAGTAAGAGGTGGGGTCCAGTTTCATTATTTTACGTATGGTTAGTCAATTTTTCCCAGTACCATTTAATGAACAGGATGTTCTTTCATCATTGTTTATTTTTGTTGGCTTTGTCAAAGATCAGGTGGTTGTAGGTATGTGGCTTTATTTCTGGGTTCTCTGTTCTGTTCCATTGATCTGTTTGTCTGTTTTTGTACCAGTACCATGCCATTTTAGTTATCATAGCCTTATAGTATAATTTGAAGTCAGGCAGTGTAATGCCTTCTCATTTATTCTTTTTACTTAGGGTTGCTTTGGCTATTTGGACCCTTTTTTGTTTCATATAAACTTCAGGATTCTTTTTCTAATTCTGTGAAAAATGATGTTGGTATTTTGATAAAGATTATGTTCAATCTGTAGATGGCTTTGGGCGGTATGGCCATTTTAACAATATTGATTGCTAAATCAATGAGCATCCGAATGTTCTTCCATTTTTTGGTGCTGTCTACAATTTCTCTCATTTGTGTTTTGTCGTTTTCCTTACAGAGATCTTTCACCTCCTTGGTTAAGAAACTGAACTCGTGATTTGGTTCTTAGCTTGAGCGTTGTTGGAGAATAGAAATGCCACTGATTTTTATATGTTGATTTTGTATCCTGAGTCCCTAACAAAGTCATTTATCAGGTTTAGAAGACTCTTGGAGGAGTCTGTAAGGCTATCTAGGTATATAATCATATCATCAGTGAACAGAGATGGTCTGACTCCCTCCCTGAGATATGAGTGATTTTTTATTTCTTTCTCTTCTTACTGAATTGCTCTTGCTAGGACTTCTAGTATGATGTTGAATAGAAGTGTTTTACCTTTGTTTTTTAAACAATAACTTATTTAATTGTAAGTTTATTTGATTTTTACTAGTGACAGTGTTTAACAACTAGAACCCATATTTCCTGATGATTTAACAACAGGCTTTCACAATTGTGAGCTGGGACCCCAACAAACCACTGCATTTCTATACTATTTGTCTTTTGCAACAAATGTGAATATGGATTGTTAATTTTTTTAAATAGCCTAAAATTTTTAAATCTTATTTTTGGCAGTTAGATTACTGAATCATAATCTAATAGGATCACTAATCCCTGACAACATCCATACTGGAATAAAGCAATTGGACAACTCTTTTTGAAAAGCCTGTTCTGTGCCACATTCTTCAGAAAGAGACAGTTTATTAAGTGCCTGCTATGTGCCAGAATATGAACTTTTTATGCATATACACCTTACAATATCCCTGCCTCTACTCTGAAGCAATCTGACACAGATATCATGACTCAGCATTTTTGAAACCACTCACCAACCTCTTAAGCATCAAGACATAGTGAGCATAGGGAGCCCCTGCTGAGAAAGGGTTAATGTCATCCATGCTGTCATAAATTGCAGGATTTCATTCGTTTTAAGGCTGAATAATATTCTACGGTATAAATATACTGCATTTTCTTTATTTATTACTATGTCAGTGGACATTTGGGCTGTTTCCGTATCTTGACTATTGTGAATAATCATGCAAGGCATATACAGATATTGTTTCAAGATCGTGATTTAATTCTTTTGGACCTATAACCAGAAGTGGGATTGCTGAAGCCTGTGGCGGTCTATTGTTAATTTTTTGAGGAATCTCCACACTATTTTCCATAATAGTTGCACCATTCTATATTTTCGCCAAGGGTGTATAAGGGTGCAATTATGCCAAGTCAAATAAGCCAATCACAGAAGGACAACACACCACAAGACTCCAATTATATGAGGTATCTGAAAGCCTCAAGCTCATAGAGGCAGATAACAGAATGATGGTTGCCAAGAACTGAGCGGAAGGAGAAATGGAGAATTGTTTCTAAATAGGTAAAAATTTTCTGTTATGAAAGATGAGTAAGCTCTAGAAATCTGCAATACAGCACAGTACCTACAGCCAACAACAACAAAAGCATGTGTGCCACTGGCCTTGGGAAGAGCAGGTTGAGGGCTGATGGCACAATGAGAAATGGCTGAAGATAATCTGAGAACAAGTGGGCAGGAAGCAGCTAACAAAGGGCTTGACTAGAACTGGTGACTCATGTTCACAGGCTAAGAAACTGCTGCTGTTGAGAATGTCACAGCTCTATGGCATCTGTACCCTTTTATCATCTCAGCAGTGTCGTGAACGATACCGCTTCCATTTAAGGAAAGGCATTTTGTTATGGTATAAATGTTTGTGTACCCCTCCCAAATTCTTATACTGAAATCCTAATCCCATCGTGAAGGTAATTGGAGGGGGGGCCTTTTTATTTCTTTCTCTTCTTGCTGGATTGCTCTTGCTAGGACTTCCAGTTTGATGTTGAATAGAGTAGACCTTATCACTTGGAAAGTGATAAGGTCATGAGGGTGGAGCCCTCATAAATGGGATTAGTGCTTTTATAAAAGAGACCCCAAAGATCTATCTAGTCTCTTCTACCATGTGAGGACACAGCTAGAAGGTGACATCTTTGAACCAGAAAGTAACCTCTCACCAGACACCAAATATACCTTGATCTTGGAATTCCAGTCCCCAGAACTGTGGGAAACAAATTTCTGTTGTTTATAAGCTACCCAGTTTATTCTATTTTGTTACAGTAGCCCAGATAGATAAGACAGCATTATTTTTCTCAATTCACAGGAGAGGTTACCAGGGCTTGGAGAAGTAGCTTGTCTACCTTCAGGACGGGATGCACGAGTAGTGAGGGACAAGTCAGGAGGACCATCCATCCAGTACCTGTATTCCTGCTGGATCGAGGAAGATGTTTCTGTTCACCTCAGACAATTGCAGGGGAAGCCCAGCTAAGTTGGAACAGTTTTGTTTTTGTTTTCTTGCTATTCAGCATGTAGCAACTTTGTGACATACTTAGTAAAGGGAGAAGAAAACCATGAGCCATTTTTGCCAAAGCTATCCATACAGAATCTTTTATAAGAAAAATAGCTAGGATAAAAGTCTCTCAGCACAAGAAAATTTGGGAAGTGGACTTCTTGCTCTTAAGATCAGAACCCGTAGCCTTAAATTGCATACACATTCTCTCCCATGAGGCCAGCACCTCAGGAAGGGAAGAAGCAATGATAATAGAGTCACTCTCCTAGAACAGTGGCTTTTGCCCACGACAGTATCATGCTCTGGACTAGGAGTAGAAATTTAAAATAAAATGTAGTGTCTGGTTGCACCACCATGGTGCTCCCTCCCAAAACATAACAGGTGGTCCACATAGAGCTAAAGATCATAAGATTAAGAACAATTAAATGCAAAGGGGTGGAGGTTTACACCTGTACTCTCAGCACTTTGGGATGCCAAAGTGGGAGGATTACCTGAAGCCAGGAGTTCATGAACCTGTCTCTACAAATAAATAAAAATAAAAAACAAATGCAATGTAGTCTGAGCTATGATGAAGGGTTCTGTACACAGTTTCATGAACTAGAGTGTAGGCGCACATGCGTGGTTGGGTAGAGAAACTGACCTAGTAGGACTGGCCAACAGAGTGGCAAGTAGCTTTTCAAGTCCCCTTTCGTTACCGGTCACCAATGTGTCCTCTCTCCTTTGGAGAGAAAGGAGGCAGGAGTGAGGAAGGCTTGGATTCATTTTGTCATTCAAAAATTATTCACTGAGAGCTTTCCATGCCCCATATATTAGCTATCTGTTACACCATAACAGATTATCTCAACAGCTTAAAACTCATATATTTATTGTTTCACATTTATGTAGGTCAAAAATTGTGGGCGCTCAGGTGGGTCCTCTGCTAGGAGTCTCACAAGGTCACAATCATGGCACCAGTCATCTGTGGCTCTTACCTGGAGGATCTGTGGGAGACCACTTCTAAGCTCATTCAGATTGTTGGCAGAATTTAGTTTCATGTGGGAGTGGAACTGAGGTCCCCACTTCCTTCCTGGGTCAGCTGGAAATCTCTCTCAGCTTATAAAGGACACCTGCAAGTCCTTGTCTTGCTGTTCCCTCCATTTTCACACCAATACCAGGCTGACTCCTTCTCATACTTCATGTTTCTCCAGCTTCCCCTTTGACCACATCTCTTCTGTGTCTAGATGAAGAGATTCTCTGCTTTCAAGGGCTCATGTGATTAGACTGGGCCCACCAGATAATCCAGGATAATCTCCTTATTTTAAAGTCCATAATTACAGCAGCAAAGTCTTTTCTGCCATGTAACATCATATATTTACAGGTCCCAAGACTTAGAGCCTGGACATTTGGGGGAGGAGGAAGTGGATACTGCTTCCCACGATGGGCAGCAAATAATTAAAAACATATATATATTAACACTGATGGAAATGCAAAGACAAAATATGACTCAAGGTGAGGGGATGGAGAGTACTATATTGAATATGATGGTGAAGGACACCCACTGTGAGGAGATGACCCTGATCATAGGACTAAGGAAGTAACCAGTTAAGTTCAAGAGCAGTTAGTAGAAGAGCTGTCTAGACTGAGAGCTCAGGTTCTAGGGTGGGAAGGTGCTTGAGTAAGTCAGGAGGGCAGAGTGGCTGCATAGGAAAGTGAGCAGGGAAGGGAAGGGGCCATGAGACCAGAGAGTAGGTCAAGCCAGCTCAGGCAGGCTCCCTTCCTGAGAGAATGTTTTTTGTCATTATTCACTCTGGGATAGCGGTGATCTTCAGGAACCCCAGGGACAATAGGATCATAGGCATGGTTTGATAGTGTGTTAATATGAGTCAGAGGGAATGATGGGAAGAAAGCGAGAGCATTTGGAATCTGAACACTTGAGGAATCTCAGTCAAGTATTAAGAGATACAGGTGATGGGGGCAGAGTCTACAGGGCCAGGAATGGCCCAGATATGGGGCTAATCGTCTGAAGTCTAGCGAAGGATGGTTTGACGTCTCCAGTGAGGGGTGTGGGGCATGGTCCTGACAGGGAAACACAACTGTACAGGTTAACTCTTGTTGGGGACCTTTGTATTCTCTTTGGCTAGAATGCTGTCACTCTGAAGACTTCCAATATGGCTGCCACCTTCCCTTCCTTCAGGTCCCTAGCTCACATCACGTCATCTTCTCAGAGACCCTCTCCCAAAGAAATGGCCCTTTCTAGAAGAATCCAATTCCCTCAGCACATCATTTTGTGACAGAATTTCACTACTGACATCTGTGTTTAGGCAACTGTTTTGTGTACTATGGGACATTTAGCAGAATCCTTGCCCTCTACCCACCAAATGCAAGTTGAATCTCCCTAGATGTAACAAGCAAAAATGTCTCCAGACATTGTCAATGTCCTTTAGGTAGCAAAATTTCCTACCAACTCTCATGAGAACTTTTGCACTATGTTACTGTCTTAAAAACACTTAACCTCCACAATTATTTATTTCACTTAACAACAAATACTTAGTAAGTTAGGCAAGATTCTAGGCACAGGGAAATTCATAGAAAAAAATATTACTCTTGAAAAACGTACACCTCATGGAAAGAGACAGAAAAATAAAAGGAAAATGGGCAAAACCATGGTAGATCAGAGGGTAATTAAAACTCTGGAGAAGAATAAGGCTGAGAAGGGGGTAGCTTCAAGGCTGCAGCTTGTAGGTACAGGCTCAGTTTTAAACAGGTGTGTTCAAGGAACAGCAAGGAAGCCAGAACAGCTGGTGCAGAGTGAGTGAGGGGAATGCCAGGAGAAGACAGCATCAAAGGAGGACAAAACCGAGGGATGTTTCTCTCCCACGATAATAACTAACTTCCCTGTGAACAGGACTTCTGTTTGTCTTGTTCACTGTAGCAACCTGGGAGCCCAGAGAGGAACCTGGCACACCTACCTGCCAGATACACGTGGGATACCCACCTCATAGATGAATATATGAATGGTCAGCACCAAATTATTCAACATGAACAAAAGACGGAGTAATATTAGAACATGTGGATGAGCCACAATTCTCTTTACCCACTTGTGACCCCCCCCCACATATGAAAGGAAAAAGAAAGTGCTAACATCAAACACGTATTGACCCAGAGACTGTCCCAGGCACTTTAGAAGCATCTCATTTTCTCCTAAAAGCAACCATGTGACGTGTGAATTCTTATTATCCTGATTTGATAAAGGAAGAAAAGGTTGTTAGTTGTCCAGAATCATGGAGCTAGAAACAGGTGGAGCCGAGACTTGAACCAAGGAGGTAAGGGACTTCCATATATGAGCAACTCTGTCTCTTCATAGGAAAGTAAAATAGGAGCTCCAGGAACCCAGGGTGACCAATATGGTAAGAGGCTGGATATTCTGAAGGCTCTTTGTCTATCTCTTAAAAAACAATAGGCAATTCCTCCTACATTTGCTAAGCACTAATTACGATTTCAAACCTTGCTTTGCCATATTAAATTTACAACATTGTCTCACTTTCACAACAATCCTTAGTGCAGTAGGTACCATAACCATTCCCATCTCACATATGCATAAACTGGGGCTCAGAGACTAAGTGACAAGCATGCCATGCAGGAGCTACCAAGGGAAACAGGGCTGGAAGGAACACAGAAAAGACTAGGATGCATTGTTTAATTTTTTAGAAGGTGGAAGGAGGAGTAGCATTATTCTCTACAAAACCGAAGGCAGACCTCAGGCCAGAGAAGATTCTGGTTCATGAATTGAAGTCAACAAGCCTTGGGTAAGGTCACTGAACTTGAATAAAGGTTAAATGAAGAGAGGCAGCCCATGGCAGTACTGCTAAGCAGACTTTTGAGCAGGGAGCACCATCTTACTTGTTGATACCAACCTCAGAAAGAGCTTGAGCACATCATGGCTTTGGTGTACCTCAGTCAGCCTGTCAATACCTACAACACGTTGGCCTTCTTAATCTCAAAGAGGACAGTGCTCCTCCTCAGGACCATCCAGCACAAGGAAGAATGTGTTCATATCCCATGAGGGTCCCACAGGATCCTCGAGTTTATAACTGTACATAATTGTTATATGTATCTGAGCCTGAAACCAACTACTTATGGAATATGTTTAAAAAGTACTTTTTTTTGCTTGGTTTGAATAGTCACTGAACATGGAGTACAAGTCAAGGGGAGATGGGACTTTCCTGTCATCTGATACTTTACCAAGAGGTGTTCATTATTCTGATGGCATGCCCCACTCAGGAAATTTAGATTGCCGGCACCACATCAGTACCATTCTGCATTTGTAACCATCTCAATGAAGATGGTTCTATCCTGAATACAGGCATAGCACATCTGACCACTTCATAAGGTCATCTACTGTAGCCCAGCCTAAGCAGGTACATGTTGATGCATTATAATAAATTAACTTCCTATCATTTCTTCTATATAGTATAGCCAGAGTACTACTTCAATTTTAAAAAACTATAATTGTAGGTAGTATAACAGAGACAATCCTTGAATTTTACTTCAGGATTGTAAAAGAGGCATTCAAAACATTTGTTACTAAAATAGGGCAAGGACATTGGCTGAATGACAGAAGGTATTTTCACTATTATCATATATTTCATAAGCTGTATGCCATTTTAAATAGGCATTTTTGTGGATGACTTTAAAATGAAGTCTAATAAGATAATGCAAAGATTGGTCCAAAGCAGAGAAACTCACCAGAGATAAGTGTAAAATCTGTACTGTAGAACCAAAAAGGTAACTAAATAAGTACAGATAGGGGAGCATTTGACTGAACATTCATTCACAGAACTTTTCATTTGAACTCAAGTTCAATTTGAGCTTACAGTGCACTTCCGTATTTGAGCAATTCTGTCTCTTAATTATTGCATGTGGCAATAAAAAATATGTAACAGGAGGCCTAAGTACTGGTTCTCAAACTTAAGTAAACATCAGAATCACATAGGGAGCATGTTTAAAATAACAGTTACCCAGTCTCATCTCTAGAGATTCAGATTCATTTTCTCTGGTGCAGGGACTAGGAGCCGATTTTTTTTTTTTTTTTTTGGGTTCGAGTCTCACTCTGTCTCCTAGACTGGAGTGCAGTGGCCGCTCCCGGCCACCGCAGCCTCGACCTGCTGGGCTCCGGCGATCCTTCCTCCTCAGCCTTCCAAGTAGCTGGAATTACAGGCATGCACTACCACGCCCAGCTGATTTTTTGATTTATTGTAGAGATGAGGTCTCGCTGCCCAGGCAGGTCTCGAACCCGCAGACTCAGGCAATCCACTCACCTCAGCCTCCCAAAGGTGCGGGATTACAGGCTGAGCCACCGAGCCCGGCTTAGGAGCCGATATTTTAAACAGGTATTAGAAATGATTCTGCACAGTGGGCCTAAGTGTTCAGGTGAGGGTGTGAACCTCTAATTGTTTAATAATCGCCAGTACCTCTCATTCAGGTCAGAGTGTTGTATCCAAAGATACCCACTGGCTGACCAATTAGGACAGTGAAAGGTCTAGAAGCTATCTTACACAGAATTCCATATCCTACACATATGGACAACAGGCTGTGGAGGGGTGTTGGCAGCACTTAGTTATGTAACAACACATAGCATGGTGATTAAGACAGTGCAATAATATGGAACCTTGAACTGAATTATTGAGTTTTCCCAAATTCACACATTGAAATCTTAACCCCCAATGGGGTGGGATTAGGGGGTGGGGCCTTTGGGAGATAATTAGGTCATGAGGGTGGAGACTTCATGAATGGGATTAGTGATATTATGAGAAGAAATGCCAGGCAGCTTCCTCCTTCTCTCCACTCTTTGCAATGTGAGGATACGATGAGAAGACACCTATCTGCAAACAAGGAAGCAACTCCACACCAGACACTGGAATGGTTAAACATCTTGATCTTGGGCTTCCCAGCCTCCAAAACCTTGAGAAAAAAATATTTGTTATTAAACCACCCAGTCTATGATATAACTGTTACAGCAGCCAGAACTAAGACAGTGTCTACGTCCCTGCAGTAGAAAGATGAGACCTACAGACCAAAATGGCAAGCATCTTTCAATGGGATTATTCTACAAACTCCATTTAAATATGTCTGTGCTAAGACCTTGGAATACAGAGCTCAAAAGTAGATAATACCTGACCCACAGTTAGTCCACAGGCAGTTTTTTTTTCTCCAAATTTGATTCCATAGCTCTAGGATCAAGTAAAAGTGGGAAATGCTTTTGGGTTTAGCAGCTTTTTTTACTTCTGGACTTTATAAGCTCTCTAATATGCCAATATAAATTTACAAGGAATAAATAACGGTGTATGGATGCCTCAACTCTGTGTAGAGTTTTGGGGGTTTTTTTTTGTTTTGTTTTTGCATTGGAGTCTCACTCTGTCACCCAGACTGG
>NW_007144131.1:0-8957 GCF_000164805.1 Carlito syrichta
AAACATACCCCACCACTAGGGGTGAGAGGTTATAAAGCTACAACAGAAGTGTAGAGAGTCAACTGCAGTCAGGGAGAGAAGAGCCCGCCCACCCGTATCCCTGAGAAGCCAGGTCCCACGCATTAACCTTGACCTGGGGCACATCTGACCAGCAGCCTGAAGCAGCTCAACCTCATTCTGTTTCTGTGTCTGTTGGCCTCTCTTTCCTCTTTGTTCTATCTACTTCTTTTTCAGTTCTGGCTAAACAAATACTGTTCTAAGCTTTCTGTGATCATTTTGCTTCCTGTCGCTTCCACTAGGGGTCTTGGTTCACTTAAAGTTTTCTCAGAAACCTGAACCATTAGGAATCCCTTCTGAAAAATAGAAAAAACAGCTTTTCATGCCTTGCCTACACTATCTTGAACATATGTAAGAGGCTGCTTTCATTGAACTCGAATGAATCAACATGAAGGATTAAGTGACTGAGATAACAGAAATGACCTGACTTATAAGAATCAGAGTTCACATCTAGTATCTAGTAATCATCAGGGAAGACAGAGAGAAGCTTGGGACCACCAATGCTTCTCCCCAATTCCTGGCCACATGGAAATGTGTTGTGGCCCCAACTTAACATGTGGGGTCTCTGAGCTACATATACAGCGTGGCACCTTCACTTACACACCTTCACTTACACAGTTTACATGCTGTATTCCAGGGGTCCATTGATTACAGACCCCATAGTAATCCTAGTCAGACCAGGTACACACAGTTAAAAGCAATTCACAGATAAGGACCCCCTCCTAGCAAATACTATTAGTGTATGTGACCGAAGGTCTGCCAGTGTGTTTTTCAGACTTGACCAGGTGCCCTTTCTTTCTTTCCTGGGTTTATCAGGGAGGAAATGGATTGGAATGGGAGGGTCTGCTGCTCCTGCTTCCTCTCTTTTCGGGGGAGTTTTTAAATGAACTGATGCAGAGGGAATGCAGACAGGTCATGGAAGCAGTGGTCTAATATGTTGACACATGCCTGTTCCCACCAATAGGGCTGTATGCCTACCAAGAGTGAGCTGTGGCTGTTTCCAAACCTGTTTACAACAATTCAAGTTTTATTTTAGAGTTGTGGGATGCAAGTGAGGATTTGCTGCCTGTAGATGAAAGCTTCTAGTTGGTCCTCTTGCCTCTTGGTAGTGGATCCATTGTGTTGCTGCATGTGCCCCTTCCTCCTCCCTTCCTTCCCATAGCAGTGCCCTGCAACTGCTTGTCCTACCCTTGTGCTGATATGCCTAGTGTTCAGGGCACACTTAAGAGTGAGAACATGCGGTATTCAGTTTGTTTCTGTGGTAGTTCACTTAGTATGATGGTCTCCAGTGGCATCCAAGTTGCTGTGAAGGCCATGATTTTGCTCTTCTTTATGGCCACATAATATTCCGCTGTGTAAATGTTCCACCTTTGTTTATCCAGTCCACTTTCAATGAGCATCTGGGCTGCTCCATGTTTTTGCTACTGCGAATGATGTGGAAATAAACATGTTTGTGCAGATGTCTTTTTTGTGGAGTGTTTATGCCAGTTCTTGTTACTGTTACAATTATGTACCCTAAGTACATATTATATAAATCTATTAACTAGGAGTGTGGAAAGAGAGTTGTTTCTCTGCAAATGAAATTGGCTTCTTTAGAAAGATTTGACCATGGTGAGCTGCTAAAAAATTGCTATTGGATTAAATGAGTAGGAAAGGTAGTGAAAATTTAGTCAGATTCTGCATTCCTGTGCTTGAAGGGCATCTGAGTACTAAATTAGCTTTAAATAATAAAAATTGGAACTGTGTTGTGGGTATAGGCTATGCAAGAACCATGATGCTTAAACTGGTGGATCCCAACTCAGAGAAGAGGCTGTGGCTCTTAAGTAACTCCATCTACACTCATTCTCCTCTGACACAACAATGATTTATTTGTATATTTCCTCCCAAAGCTATGGCCTGCTTTTGAGACCATCTATGCAATTGTTATAGCAGCATTCGAAACAAGCAACAAGAGGCTTCAGTTCTAGGCCAGGTCCAATTATTTTGAGACCTAGCCCTCCACTCTTGTGAAATAAGATATTTAAACAAAATAATACCAAAGGCTCCTTTTTGCATTCTGACAGTTCAGCATTCTATAGCTGTCAGTTATTTCATATCTGCTAAAGACCTAGAGACAGTCACCTATCACATCTGTGCCAAGAATATTCCATATGATCTCGGGATTCTGACCCACCTTATTTGCTGAATCAATACTTTTCTGTATTGGGTACTCTGAATTTTGTTTTTAGAGACCAGCAAATTTTGGACACATCATTTTCTTAATAGTTTCTGAAACAGAGTTTTTGGATGCCTGTGGGTTCTAAACCTACACCTCATCAAAGTATGGCATAATCCTAAACATCTCATAAAGTCCTTTTTGTTTTTTGCCTTTGTGCTTGATCTTTTCCATTTCAATTAACTTTCTACTGAAGTGTCACTGAATGAAAGGCATCACAGAAATGGCAGAACCTATTATAAATGCAACATTTTACTTCCTGGGAGAGTCTAATTCCATTCCACTTATGCAATTTTTGAGTGACGGTGACCCAGTAACTTAGATGTAAGTCTCCTCATGGTGAATCATTTCAAAGTGCTTGTTTGTGGGAGCAGTTGCAGCTCTGAGCTAATAGAACTCAACATGCTGTCCAGTGACCTTTTGTAGATGGGGAATAATGTGCCAGGTGTGACTGAAGATGCCAGAGGGGCCACAGAGAAAGATCTGGACTGGAAGCAGGAAAGCTGATCAAGTCAAACGTACTTCTGCAACTTACACAACTTGGGCAGACAGAAGCTCCTTTACAATGTGGGACACTGCTGCTACCACCAAAGCCAGGCACTAGGGCAAACGTGTGCCAACTCTTTCCTCCGCTAACAGATAATGGTAGTCACTTGGAGAGCATCAATAAAGACTTAAGGACAAACATACCTAAGAATGTACCTAATAACATTCTTTCTGAATGTGATTTTTATTCTTTTATTCAATAAATATTCAAAGAAAGTCCGTGAAGTACAATGGATGGTTCCTGCTAAATTAAAAAATTAATAAGATGTAAATGTTGACCTTAAACACACAACAGATAAGTCCAGGAGGCAATTATATGTGTAAAAGACATAAAACAAAAGCAAGTGTGCCAAAAATGGAGCCTAAGCAAAATTCCATGAAAATACTGCAAAAGAGTAATTCTGGCAACAGTAGGAGCCAGAGAAAGGTCCCACGTGGGAGGCGGTACTTGTGCTGGGTCTTCAAGGATAAGTAAGAGATAACTGGGCAGCAGGTGGAAGGGCTTCCAGGTTGAGAGACTTGAGTTCAGCCATTATGGTGGAGAAGACATGGTGAAGGGGAGGCTGTACATATATGAACACAGCACAATGCAGATTCAAGTCTTGGCTCAGCCACTGGCCAATTATATGCTCTCACAGAATCCTTTCTTCTCTGAGCTTTGGTTGGCTCTTTGTCAAATCAGGCTAGTAACCTTCACCCCATCCTCCGCCACCCCCGACCCCAGAAGTTTGCTGCAAGAATGAGGGATCATATCTGTAAAGTATCTAGCTTGGTGTCAGATACTTTAGAATCGTTTAATTAATAAGCTGTGAATTTTTACTGTTATTATTAGGTGCCAAATCTAGAAAGAAAGAGTAGGCTCAACATGAAGAAACAGGAGTCTAGTCTTGACTTGAATGCAGAGGTGAGTAGACAGTGCATTTACCACAAAGGAAAAGAATATGAAAATAATACTTGCCCTATTTGTCCCACAGGAATTTTAAGCACAACAACAGCACCGGCAAACATAACAAACAGAAGAGTTAACTAGATACTGGATGCTGAAGAGGGCATTTAAAATACATTGCTTCACTTAAGTCTCCCCATAGCGTTAGAAGATAGGCATTTTTACCTTTCATTTAATAGAAAAGGAAACCAAGGCTCAGAGAGAGTCCCTTGCCTGCAGTCAAGCTGCTCATAAGTGTTAAAGCTGGGACTCAAACCGGGCCTTCTTCACTCCGAATGCACTTGCCTAATGCATGGTTTAGCATCTGTTCCAATGTGGATCCAGAGATGTGGTCCATGGTGAAAGTCCATTACAGACTAGTGAAGAGTAAAGCCAAACAAAGCTCTTTTGATAATGCAGGGTCTGGTCCAGCTCAGGGTTGTGCAAGAATAAAATCTGACCTTCTGAGAACTCTCTCCTCTACTGAATCCACCTTGTCAGTTTTCTCTGATTATTATGCTGCACCTGCCAGCCCAACAACCCACTTCATACCCTCAGTAGTATCAGAAAACGATGCAGGTGGGTTCTCACTCTGTTAGGTGGTCCATGGTGGCTCTGAGCATATGCAATGGCCAGATGTGTGGATGAGCACTGCCAAGTGCTGAAGAATCTTCTACTGAAAAGCAGTGCAAGTCCCATGACCCTGCTACACACACAGGGAGAAGATGGCTGCCTTCAGATACTCCCCAGAGGCCTTCAGACACATGTTGTGATGCCAAGCATAATAATTATATACCATAATGCTAACTACAGCGGTTAGGGGATGAGAGGAAATGTTTTAAAAGGGCAAAATGCAATTTACTCATCTATAAAGTCTTCCTGAACTTCATAGGCCAAGTTTAGGTCTCCTGCAGAGAGTCTACAGCTTCTGGACCATGACTTCATTATAATAATTATCTTTAGCAGCGGCAGGTGTCAGAATCCTCTGGGGAGGTTTAACCAAAAAACCACAGGTACCTGGTGCCCATCTTAGGAGATTCTAGTTTGCTGATTTCCTAACTCTGGGTTAAGCCAGCAAATTTATGTTTTTAAAGATCTTCCTGGGACTTCTTCAGTATCTGACACTGTGGAGGATAATAAATCCTGAAGAACAAAACAAAACTCTAGCATGAAAACACCTGAAAATACTAGATGAAAAAATAAAGTGTGTATATTTGTATGTGTGTGTGTGTGTGTGTGTGTGTGTGTATGTGTAAGAGGGACACACAAACAGGCAAGTACATAAGGAGAATCTTCAGAGTCAATACAGAAAATTGATAAGATGGCATAAATCCTGCGAGGTAAGCGATCTGACAGCAATGCCTGAAAACTGGGGAGCCTGCTTATTACTAGTAGAGTTCAGCACTGGATATTTTATTTATTTTTTAACATATTTTATATTTTAAAATTGTGGGGTATAGTTAGGGGTTAGGTATACAAATATTCATCGTTCAGGTACCCTTGTTGATAAGGGGTGTCCCCACATCTCCAGACAGAGATTGATAACCATGAACCCCACCTCCCTTCCCCTCCCTGCCCCCCCCATAGCTTCCAGCCACTGTCAATCCTTTTCTTATAGTATTATGATAGATGTTCAAGGTCCACTTATGAGTGAGAACATGTGATACTCAGATCTTTTTTTCTGTGAGAGATCACTCAGTATTATAAACTCTAGTTCCATCCAGGTTGCTGTAAAGTTCATTACTTTGTTCTTTTTTATGTCTGCATAGTCTTCCATCGTGTATATGTACCACATTTTAAAAATCCGGTCCACTTTTGATGGACAGCATGGTTGGTTCCAGATTCTTGCTATTGTGAACAATGCTGCGATAAACATACGTGTGCAGATATCTTTTTTATAGAGCAGCACTGGTTTTAATCGGCCAAACACAGGAAAAGGAGACAAAGACGAGAACCATGCAAGAACACCATGGAAAGCAAAGCAGAAAGACAGAATCTCCCCAATGTCACACCCTCAGTAGGTAAAGAAGAGCCAGTCCTGACACTCTTGGCCTTGGATTTGAGTAAAGGTAGTCTTCATTGAGAAGTCTTTACTCCAGGCCTATTCTCAAGAAGTTTGGGGGCCAGAATTCATAACTATACTGCTGGTCTGGAAACCACTGTGACTCTTGTAGCTTGGCATAAGCAAATAGAAATTCTATCTGGATAATTGTATTTTAAAACCTACCCTTGAAGAATTTCCAAAGAAAAATTTCCAAGGAACATGAACTCACAATAACAACAACAGTAAGCAAATACTGCAGAAGTAACAATGAATTAGACCAGGGGTCCTCAACCCCTAGGCCATGGACTGGTACCGGTCTATGGCCTGTTAGGAACCAGGCGCCACAGCAGGAGGTGAGTATCAGGCCAGCAGAACTTTGCCTTCTGCCAGATCAATGGCAGCATAAGATTTTCACAGAAATGTGGACCCTAATGGGAACTGTGCATGCGAGGGATCTAGGTTGTGTGCTCCTTATACGAATCCAATGCTAATGATTCCCCATCCCCCATCTGTGGAAAAATTGTCTTTCATGACACCTGTCCCTGAAGCCAAAAAGGTTAGGGACCCCTGAATTAGACTCAGAAGACTGCTAATTGAAATTAACATATGCAGAACATAAGACCAATCTGTTTACTATATTTAAGGAAATAACAGTAAGCAGGTGGTGGTTTTAAAATATGTCTCTAATTTCTTTCAATTTCTGCCCTTTAAAAGGTAGAGACCCCTCCCATTGAATGATTTGTTTCAGTGACTCATTTCTTTTTTCCTTTTTTTAGGGGCATGATGAGTGTTTTCTGGTGGGGGGAGGTCTGTGACTCATTTCTAATGAACAGAGTGGGACAGAAGCAATACTATGGGACTTCTAAATTTAGGAAATAAAAAGGATAAAATCTATGTCTGGAACAGATACCAACTCTGTCTCTTACTGTTTGTTTACTTTGGGAGAAGCCAGTCCCCAGGCTAAAAGGACACTCAGGATGCACTGTGGAGAGGCCCACAGAGAGGAAAAATGAAGCCTCTGCCTTACAGCAGGCATCAACTTGCCAGCTATGTGAGGGAGCGACCTCAGAAGTTAATTATCCAGCCTAAACTGATGTGTGACTGCAGCTGCATGAGAGATCCCATATGAGAATTGCCTAGCTGAGCCCCTCCTGAATTTCAGTCAAACAGAAACCATGGGACATAATGACATTTTAAGCCACTAAGGTTCACTGTAATTTGTTATGCATAAATAGATAACTGCTGAGTAAAAATATGAAAAATAAGACAAGGAAATGGTCAGAAATTACCAGGCATATTTGAAAAGGAACCAAGTCAAAGTTGTGGAAATGCAAAATGACTGGTGGCTGACTTATCAACAAAAACAGTGCAAGCCTTAAGAGAGTGGAATAATACCTTCGGAGTGCTCAGAGAAAATAACTGTTAACCTAGAATTGTAGACCCAGTGAAAATATACTTCAGGATGACAAAATAAAGATATTTTTCAAGGAATCAAAAACAGATTTACTGGTAGCAGACACATACACTAAGGGAAATTTTAAAAGATATATTTTAGGAAGAAAAATAATCCCAGAAGGAAAGTCTGAGATGTGAGGAAGAAGAGCGAGAAAGGAAAATTTATAGATAAAAACTTTAAAACATACTAATGAAAAACCAAGAAGGCTATCTAATGAATGAAATTAGAACAAAAACAAAACAGAACAAGTATTCCTTAAGTGACAAGCATGTAACTCAGGAAAGGGTGATTATAGATAAAGCATTTTAGAGTTCTCACATTGTGTTAGAGAAGATATTAGTTTCAGACTTTAATTTAAATATGCATGTTAACAGCCTTAGTATATAACTTTCAATCTTCTAGAGGTTAAAATTGGAATGATAAATTAAAATATATTATTGAAGGTAATAAAGGAGAAATGAAGAAATCTAAAAAAACAGGACAAATAGAAAACACGACATCAAAAAGTAGAAATAGCATCAACCATACTAACAGCAATCTAATAAATAGGCTGAATTTTTAGATAAAAGATATGCATTTGGGAATTTTTTAAAAATCGAGCTATATATCATTTAAAAGAAAATATTTGAAAATAACAAGATGGAAGAAGTCATAAGAAGCAAATATAAATTTTAAAAAGTTGGTGCAGTTGTATTCATAATAGACAAAAAATCTTTGACACATTAATAGAGTTACTTTTTATATTATGAGAAATTAAAGCCTATTGGTAATTAGAATTAAGGAGAGTATAGAAAGTTTCTGAATACCAATACACAAAAGTTAATTGTCATTTCAAATATCACCAACGGGATAAAAAAAAAAAAGCCCTCCCTCAACAAAACAAAACAAAAAACCTAAAATACCATTTTCAGTGGCAACAAGGTGCAGTGAATTCAGGGCCCCAGGGGCCAACATCAGAGTCCGGCCTCCTGCACTGTCACTGACCTTGCAGCCAGACCCCGGTGCCTCCCAGCACTGCGTGGCCGCCCCATCCCCCTCTACCTCGCGCCACTGCCCCGCACCCCTCCCCCAAGCCACTAATGGACGCTGGACCGGGTCCCCCTACGCAGCGGCAGATCCAGATCCAGGCCCCCAGAGCAGCCAACCGCATATCCGGCCGCAGTCTGGGCATCCCAGGCCGCTGCTGCAGACAGAGGAGAAGGGCTCCCGTGCAGCTTCTAACCGCAGGGTGGGTGGCACCCCCCCACCTATGCCTCCAAGGAAGGCGTAGCCTGGCCCCCAGCGGTGCCTCCGACCTTGGAGCCTGACCCCAGCGCCGCCTCCACCGCCAACCGCGGAGCTGGGTCCCCCGCTCTGCCAACAGCCTAGCCGGTCCTCCAGCGCCGCCGCGGACCTTGGAGCCGGGCCCCTGTCTCCGACGCCCGCGTGGCCGCACCCCTCCAGCCCCGGCCGCCGCTGAGGAACGTGGAGTGGGCCCCGCCTCGCCGCGGTGGATCTGGGCCTCCTGGTGTGGCCCACCGCGGATCCGCGAGCAGCCGCCAGCCACAGGCCAGGGTCCCCCCACGCTGCCAAGGAATGCGGAGCCGCTCCCCAGCGCAGCCACCGTCCACGGGCCCGGGGTCCTGGCGCCACCGAGGACCACGGAGCTGGAAACCCTGCGCCTCTGAGGAACGCGGAGCTGGCCCCGCTGAGACGCGGCGGATCTGGGCCCCCG
>NW_007144132.1:0-5110 GCF_000164805.1 Carlito syrichta
AGGGAGACAAAAAAGAGAAAGGAAGAGACCACAATTGAGCACAGCTTGTTTGTATCTATTTTTGACACTGCTCTGGTTATATGTCTATAGCATCTCTCTGCCAAAGTGAATAACAGGAGCTTGAAATAGGTTACTTACTGAAGTATTTTATAAGTGAATTCTACCTTTTTCAATCTGTTTAAAATAAGCATTTTCAAATGGAAGGGCCAAGACAATTTCAGCTGTAACCCTACAAATATATTCCAGAGCCCAAGGCAGTACTTGTTCAACAAAAATGTCAAAAAGCATCAATTCCAAATAAAAAAGGGCAGTCAACAGAACAGAGGAAAAGAAAGACCTCCCTTGCAGTAGGTGAAAAACAGCACACACACTGCCATTATACAGGGAGTGCTGGAGTTGAGCGCTGTTGAAAATAGGTCCTGACTAAAGAAATTCAGCAATCCCCTGCAAAATAAAAGGCATAGTTCAAGGAACTATCCAGGAATGTAATGAAAAACTATGAAAGAAACCAGATGGGTGGCAAAGAAGGCCAAAATTCTTGGGATTGCTCACACTTCTGAACTATAATTTCTTTTTTTTTAATTAATTATTTTTATTTTAGAGATGTGGGGTACAATTCAGGGTTAGGTATACAAATATTTTCTTCTTTAAATCTCCTCAGTAAAAATAATGTAAATGGTAAACTTGGGTTTGCCTTAGATATCCTAAGCCCCAGGCCCAATCTGCACCCTTTTTCCCAGCGTGCTTCCCCATCTTTACCCAGCCTTCAGTCTCTACTATTGCCTCTACCCAGTTCTCTCACATAATTATGCTAAAGTGCAAATGACCTAACAGTGACCAAAATGAGCAAGCAGCCTGTCTTCTCAATATAGTTACCCAAATGTACTCCAAATTTCACGGTCCATTCAGACCTACTAGCTTTTTTTACAGCTACATTTTCAAATTGGTACAGAAGAAATAGGGCCCAATACTAATATCCATTGAACCTAGAGGTCAGAGCTTGGGAATTCCATGTACTTTCCTGAACTTTTGAACTATTTTGCATAACTAATTTAAAATGAAGGAGATGACTTTATTATCAATCAGGACCATATCAGTTCTGCTCCTGAAAAGAAAGTACCTCTGAGTCTCCCTCTCACTGTAACCTACGTTGGAATGTTCTGTCTGAACTGCAGTGATTCAACACCCTGTATACACATTAGCATCTTCTGCAGAACTTTTAAAATATATCCAAGTCTATCTCTTGCCCTAAATAAATTAAATCAGAATTACAGTGGAGAGCAGCCTCTGCATTGGCTTGTTTCAAAACTCCCCACATGTTTTTACTAGGCAGTCAGGCTTAATAATCATTGGTTTAAAGAATAATCACAAGGATGCCTTGAAAAAGCACCTACAAATTATTGTGTTCAAGCTCCCAACATGAATTTTTTTGTCTTTTTCTTATTTATAAGAACCATTTGAGAGTCATGTGAACCCACACTCCCCACACACACATACAACTCATAGCTCACACCCAAGTCATCACTGCCATGACCACCCATATCACTACCAACATCCTCACTATCTCCACCATGAACAACCACAGAATCAATAATAGAGGGTAAATACAGAGCTGAGACACTTATCTGAAATTAACAGCTTTTGTGTTTGGATAGTCAAACCTTTAAATTTTATATAAGTGAGGTCATGGAGTGGGATTGGTGGCTGGGAGTTTAAACAGTTACAACTTGGGTCCCCCGAGGGCATTTCGAGGTTTAATTGGGTCTAAGAAACCCTAGAAATGTTCCCTCTTATCCAGTCTACAAGTACTCAATTTATAGATCCCCTTTACACAAATTGAAACATATATTAAACTTTTTTATTTTGTAGCTTTTTAGGGACATATTTCTAAGCAGTGCTTAATAATCCTTGACTTTCCAGCTGGTCTGAACCCAGGTATGAGGCCAAATTTTGATCTATAAATAAAAGTTATGTTTGCTGCAACTAAAATGACATACTGTACAGGTCAGAGAGAGTGTGTGGGTGGCTGTGTGGATAGCTGTGTGTGTATGTGTGTGTGTGTGTGTGTGTGTGTGTGTGTGTGTGTGTGTGTGTTTCTGTATCTGTGTCTGTGTGTATGTAATATTCTCCAATTTGCCTTTGCAAAACCTGTTCACCTTTTAATCCACTCAGCATGCTGTTGATAAATCCATCCATGAAACCATATCATGAAAGCAAAAAGAAGGCAAACTCCCTTCCCTATGCTTTACATTCCTCTTGTTCCTTCTGTAACTCACCTTTCAGAGATAATTGAGGATTATTTACTGAGACGCATAAGGTCAGAGTATACTTCAGGATTCCTTGCATTTAGCTTAAGAAGTATATTTCAGAATTTATTAACAGACTTTTAATGCACAATATTTTGCAGGAAACATATGAATATATTTGCCCCCCACATGCCATCTTGCTATATTTTATTGTTTAAAGCTTTTTGGAAGAAAACACAGTTTTCTTCCAAAACTTCACTTGGGGGTTGTTTTATATGTTGCCTTGCTTGCTTGGATGTGGGGGAGGTGGACAGAATTAGAGACACATTCTCTTGAATTGTACCAACATTATTTGCTTCCCAGGTCTTTGGGACTTACAAGGAAAAACTTTTTGATACACAGAGCTGCTGTGTTTTATTCCTTTGTGCATGATTTATGCTTACCTGGTTCTTTTTAACTCCAAAAAAATCAGAAGTATCAGGATGAGTTTCACACATAGAAGGTTTGAGTGAAGACAAAAGTGAATCTGCTATGAAGACATGTACATGTTTCCAGGTAAGTCAAAGACAGGTCAGGCTTCTTAAGCGTCTGTCTTCTAGGGCAACAGGAAGGCATGAAAGAAGTTTTGCATGTGGTGGGTTAAACTAGGTCTCAAATTATTTGCCTAATAAATAAGAATTGGTCATAAAACAGTTTTGAGAAATATGTAAATTTTGCAAGCTGATTTATCAAAACCTGGCATCCAGAACCAGGAAGCAAACAAAACAAATGAATTTCTGTAAGCTAGAGCACTGGTCTCAGTTGAATTGTGTCCCTCCAAAATGCATGTGGCTATATTTAGAAATAGGGTCTTTGCAGAAGTAACCAAGTTAAAAGAGGTCATTAGGGTGGGTCCTAATCCAATATTATTGGTGTCCTTATAAGAAAAGAGAAGCAATGTGATAAGTGGAATGGAAGAGCACCATGGGAAGATGATGGCAGAGATTGGAGTGACATGTCTGTAGAAATATCAAGGAACACCAAGGGTTGCTGGCAACACCAGAAGCTTGGCAAAGATATGCAACACATTCTCCCCTAGAGCCTTCAAATGAAGCACAGTCCTGTGGGCATCTTCATTTGGGGCTTCTGGTATCCAGAACTGCAAAGGAATAAATATCTGTTGTTTTAGCCACCCAGCTCGTGGTACCTTGTTATGGCAGCCCCTAGGAAACCTTGTTCTCAGAGTCAGGCAGCCCTGAACAAAATTATGACACACCCATCTATTTCCCCAGCCCTACCCTTAACTCTTACCCTGGTCTTCTGCAGTCACTGCCTTCTATTAAAGCCTGTGATAAGAAATCCACTAAAGGTATCCTAGAGAGCTCCTCATTTGTTGCACATTGAGCCTTGTTTCTCATGAAATGGAAGATTCTTCTGCTTCTTGAAATAATTTGTAAGGAATCACAGATAGGGATCTTGCAAAAACAAAATGTAAAGCATCCAGAGATAGAACTCTAGACACAAATTCATTTCTCTAGACCTGAATTCCACTTAACTCACAAGCCCCCATGGCAAGGAAGTAACAAGACAACTTACAAATTTAAGGCATCTCAGTCACCTATGATTTTCTGCTGACTTTGGGATCAGGGATTCAGGATCCTGTGCCCCTAGATTCTACTTTCCTCCTTGCAGAAGCATGTGTATTTGGGGAAGACTGACATAGCCTTGTGGTGTCCAGTGGAGAGAGGAAGTGGGTCTCTGGTCTGAGGCCTCAACTTCCATGAACTCTGCTGAGGTGTAACATGATGACTTCAGTCCCCATTTTATCTGTAGCCTGGATCCTAGCACAGTCTGGCTCCTCGTCTGAACCACACATCTCTGCCGGTACACACCCCATCTGTCACTTCAGCCTCTGGTTCTAGTAGTTGAGCTTTCTAGCAGGTTTACAAGTTCTTTGGGCCATACATCAGCAAATGAGATATAGATCTCTCCTGCATTGTGACCCCCAAACTTGCTTATGGGTTTGTACCTCCTTCCCCACCAGGTCTAACTTCAAGGAGGTGGCTGGGTGTGGCCCCATACTTTCTTCTCCCCTCATCAAATCTTCTCCACCTCCTCCCACCCCACAATAAGGGACCTATTTCCTACTTGGGAAGAAAACTGCTGTTATGACAGCATATCTTCTTTCCAAATATTTATGTTCCAAGTCCCCTAGACTTTGTGCCAAGTATCCAAAGTCAACCTTTGGAGAACTTTTAAAAAATCCATCTGGCTCTTGCATTCCAGAGTCCTGGCTTCCAAGATTATTTTGAATATCAAAGCCAACAATATTGACATTCGTTCTTGCATCGCTTTCTTTCATTCCTGGGCCAAGTAGCTTTAGTCCGTGACTTGAATGGTGCAAAGCCTGAAGGGGAAAAAAGAATGAATGAGGATGCTGTGGATGCACAAGGAGAAGGGAGAGAGGAGGGTGTTAGGGGGGTGTCAACAAGGTGCACCAGCACTTGAGATCACTCCCTGCAATGAGGCTTCCTGTGCTACTCACACCACCTTGCCACTCATCAGTCCAAGAGCCCAGAAAAGCCAATCATGTCTTTTACAAACCTGTCACAGAGATGACTGGGAACCACTTGTTTCAGAATAACTAGGGACCCCACATCGCCTTATCCTATCTTTGCTACACAGGCCCCAGAAATCCAGCTGTGGTAGCAACAAGAGGAACCCTTGGTCTGGCTGGCTAGGCAGACTGCCCCAGCCCCATGAAGTTTCAGAGGTCACCTGCCCAAAAACAGGTGAAGGACTTTATACTTCCCCTGTTCTTGTCTTCCTTTGCCTCAGCTCAGTTCACCTGACTTTCCTTCACATTCTGCAGGAAAGAAAGAAAA
>NW_007144133.1:0-1113 GCF_000164805.1 Carlito syrichta
GTTGTGGGAGTGGGATGTACAAGAATATTGCAGAGATTATATGTGTCTTGCAAAGAGTAAAATACTTAATAGTTGGCCCTTTGCAGAAAAAGCTCACTAACCCCTAGATCCTAGGGCAAGTCTGCATTGTTGAAGAATTATCAAAGGCCAGAGCAGGTAAAGAGACTTCTGGAAGGTTATCCAACTTCTTGAAGGCAGAGTGGGGAGCTAGAATTCAAGTCTCTTACTTCTGATATCTGAAGTGCAAGGCTACATTGGCATAAATGCATGTAAACACACATGCACATACAGATCCATATATGAGGGGGGACACAAAAAAATCTGGAATTATCTTTTGGAAGGAAAGCCCCTTGTAGTACACTTGGAATTTGTTCACCAAATTAAATGGTCAACCAAAGTTTTTATCTGGAAGATTTGAGAAGATTGCATCATTTTTGCAGAAGAAAATGTCCTGAGTTATAGCAAACAGGTGACCAGTTCTTCTACCATGACAATGTGTTGGGAGCCAACATATGTAACCACACAGCTGAGGCCTATGAAGGCCTATTCAGAAGGTCGCCTTGGAGACAAGGATATAACATCAAGTGTGTACATATGAATAGTAACCAGTGTATTATAAGACAACATAATTTTCAATATTAGGAAGTGACAGTCTAAAATAAAATCTTATTATATCCTATGAAAAATGCACAGCAGAATTATTTTATATCTCTTTTTCTTTCTAAACTGTTTTTCTTCTTAAGATTTTTAGCTGTTATTTCCTGGTAAATTGATTGATTAGCTTTTGTTCCAGTATGTAGTTTCATTTGGGGTTATGATTAGACGTTATAACTGTGATAATAGTTGTATTATGTTGCTTTTGGTCAAGCAGAACGTTCTTGGTTTTTGTACGTGCAGTAACTTTCAGCTTGCTTCAGTCCCCGGCTGTCGTTATGGCAACTGTGCAGTTCATTGTTTTAAGTGGCATGGCAGGTTTTGAGACGTACGTAGTTTCCATGTAATAGGCAATCAGATTTAGGTTTTAGGTTAAAATGTCATTGAATTAAGTTTTATAGAACAAAGAGTAAGTTCATAATTTTTATACTTATTAGTACTAATGATAGGTTTGTAATA
>NW_007144134.1:0-7344 GCF_000164805.1 Carlito syrichta
AAGCATAGTATCTAAAATTAAACACAGAAAGAAAAAGACACAGAGAAAAACAGTAAAAATTTAATGAACATCAGTGAACTGTGGACAACTTCAAATAATCTTATATATGAGTCTCCAGAGAAAAAGAAGAAGAGGAACAACAAATATTTGAATATTTCACCCGAAAAACTTCTAAACTTGATAAAAATGAAAGCCACAGTTGCCAGAAGCTCAATAAACCCCAAGCCCAATAAACACAAAGAAAGCTACACCAAGGCACATGAAAAGCACATTCCTTAAAATGAGGGATAAAGAGAACATTTTAAAAACAGTCAGAGGAAAAAAACACATTCTATTTAGAGGTACAAAAATAATGACAAGAGAATTCTCTTCAGAAAGGAAAGCTGGCAAAAAGGAAAGCTGACATATTAACACTTTTAGAGTGCTAAAAGAAAAATACTGTCAGCTTAGAATTCTATACTCAGTGAAAATAACTTTTAAAAATGAAGGAAATATGAAGAGTTAAACATACAAAAGTTGATAGAATTTATCATCAGCATACCTGCTCTACAAAAAAATGTTAATGGAAGTCATTCAGGTGGAAAGAAAATGATACTAGATGGAAATTCTTTCACTTAGTATAATATTTTCAAGATTCATGTGGGTAACACATATCAGTATAAGTACTTCATTCCTTTCTGGAGGAATACTGTCCCATTATAAGTATATCCCATGTGTATTTATCCATTTGTCAGCTGATGGATATTCATTTGTTTCAACTTTTATGAACATTTATGTACAAATCTTTGGAGGCAATATATTTTTAATTATTGTGTATATATACCTAGGAGTAGAATTGCTGGGTCATATTTTGTACTTCTAAAATGTGATACTTTGGAGTCTGATTCAGAATTATTCACACTAAATGTGGTATCTTTAGATGTTCTGATAGCATTCTGGTGCTCAAGCATGTTGGGGGAGATGATGAGCAACACAAGGAGTGTGTGTCCCCTTGGCACTGGAAATATAGAAGGCAGAATAGAGAAATTAAAAAACAGTGACTGTGGTTGTCCTACAGACCCAGCCCACCTGTGGTCACATGCTCCTTCTCCTTCTTCTTTTTCTACTCTGTTCCTTCTCTTCTCTTTTCATTTTCTGTGCACAGGCATCACTTCCTTGTACCACGTTAGGGTATATTCTATATTTCCTTTCCAGATATTTCTAAAATGTATGCTGATATCATTATAGGAGAATCGTTAATCATTTGTGGAGTCAAAGCCATTATTTTTGGAATTTTTTGGAGCAATGCAGTCTCCATTTCTATGTTTATGGGTAGAAGTATTTGTGTGTGTGTATTTCCTAAAAATTATTCTCATTGAAATTAAAATATATTAAAGATACTTCCCTATACTTTAATCTTGGGCCAATTAAAATGATATACCATATAACTAGAAAACAATTATAGTTGGCTGTCCACATCTGCTTTTGCCGACCAAAAGTATACAGAAAACAATAGCAATACAATGATTAAAAAATACAAATTAAAAAGCAGTACAGTATAACAACTGTTTACATAGCATTTCCACTGTCTTAGGTAATCTAACTAATCTAGAAATGACTTCAAGTATACAGCAGAATGTGCTTAGGTCATATGTGACTCCTACATCATTTTTTAATCAGGGACTTTAGGATCTGTGGATTGTGGTATCTAAGGGGGTTCCCAGAAGCGATTCCCCATGGATACCCCAGGGAGGACTGCATTATGTTCTTGGACATTAAGGGGAAATACTGTTAAGAAAATGATTTAGGCGGGGTGTGGTGGCTCAGCCTGTAATCCCAGCACTTTGGGAGGCTGAGGCGAGAGGATTGCCTGAGCCTGGGGTTTTGAGACCAGCCTGGGCAACTGGTGAGACCTCATCTCTACAATAAATCTCAAAAACTAGTTGAGCGTGGTGGCCTGCATCTGTAGTTTCAGCTCCTTGGAAGGCTGACGCAGAAGGATCACTGGAGCCCAGCCGGTCGAGGCTGCGGTGGCAGTGAGCATACCACTACCCTCCATCCTGCAACAAGAGTGAGACTCTGACTCAAAAGATAGACAAAAAAACAAACAAACAACCAATTTAATCTCTCTTAGTAGGCATAAACGCATGTGTGCATACACACACATAATGTCCGCTGGCTCAGGTCTGCCACTCTCCTGGGTCCATATGGATCGCCACAAGTGAATGCTAAAGAGTTGACTCAGTTCTGGATTTGGGCCTGAGAGTGAAACAGAATGGTTTCTGGAGATCTGAAGAGTCTGGCCATAGAAGTGACAATAGTCATATTCCTGCCACTAAAGCTCACTGGGATACAAAGCATGCCGCCTTGTGAGATTTCCAGATGCGGTACTGGTAGAGAAGGGGGAAAAGATGTCCTCCTGATACACTTTTATGATAGTTGTAAGAGAAGGAAGATTCTAAAATGAGAAAGAAATATTGGTGAATAAGGAGGTTTGCAGTGCTTCTAAATGAGAGAGCTATGGGCATTGGGGTGGAACAAGTTTTGTCATTTAGGACTTCGTTATTTAGGACTATCCTGATATCTACTTACTCACTGTCACTCATGCCCCAGTCATTGTGACTAATTAACATTATCCATCTTCATTTTCCAAATGCCCCCTGGGCCCGGGGCAGGGTTCCTAAACTGATTACATGTTAGCAGGGACCCTGGTTTGCATGGTCTTGGCATCATTTATACAAAAATTTAATCTGGGTGTCTTTTGTTTTAATATTCACTCTCCAGTTTGTCACGGGTTTTTCACATTTATTCTCCTTGCCTTTCTCCACATTTATGCTCCTTGCCTTTCTCTTCTGTCCCTGGGTAAGCAAGCCTCAAGCTGCAGATGGCAAGGGAAGGATAACCTTAGATTATTTTGCCAGACTCTTATCTGCTGAAAAAGAAGCTTCCCACTTAAAATCTCAAAAAGCAAACCAAAGTGTACAGACCCAAATCCCATCTATGAAAGAAACCAAAGGGAGCTTACCTTCTTGTTTTTACTTTTGTTTTGTTTTGTTTTGTTTTGTTTTTTAGAGCCACCATGTAGTAATTGGACTCAGCCTGGATGTTTGTGGAAGCATAATATGTGGATATTGCTGTGCAAGAATCATGTAGATTATATTAACTGACCCTTTTAACAATATGCTGATTAATACCATTCTCTGCTTTTCAATGGTGTACATAACTTTCTATATGGGTAAGGCAGAAACAAATAACAAAAAATGCTGTCCTCAAAATAAGCATTATGTATCCATCTTATTTTTTCCTAATCTTTAGTCCAGTTACTTCTTCCCAACATCTTCCCCTTTTTATGACCCCTCTGTGTATCTTTATTATTTTACCATCATATCCTAGCTCTTTCCTGGTGTCTCTAAATATCTTGTTTATCTCAATTTTTTTGTTCCTTTCCCTTGCACTCTTATTCTTTTGAGCTCTGTTTTTGACCCAGTCACTGGCAGTCCCCTGGTGGAGGAATCAACACTGAGTTAATTCCTGCTCTGACTCTAAGCAACACTTATGCAAAATGAGAAGGTTGGGAGAGAAGCTTCTGGGTCTTTTCTAGTTCAACAGCCTTTTGAATTCAGTGGATACCAAACTGTGAGGACTATTGCCTCGTCTGAGGTTGGGAGGCAGGAAAGAAAAGGGAGAAATCAAGTATGTTTATGTCCAGAAGGAAAGCAAGAGAATGGAGTAGTCAGAGGAGTAAGAGCACCCAGAACTGGCTGGAATTTAGCTGGTTCAGTTCGGTGAAATTGGGAATTTAAAGTGTTTATTGTCCTGAGAGAACCCATACTCAAAAGTCATAGTAACTGAGCCAGACTATCTAATTCTGCTTTTGCTCTCATCTTTGTGAAGCAACTTCCACCTCTGAAAGGTCTCAGGTGTCAAGAGATTCTTACTCCCGTTTTACCTCTAGCACTGCTCCCTCTACAGATAAATTGTTACCTGGGGGTTGCTCACTACCATGAATCAGTAAAATTATAGAAAACATTTACTGAAGGCTCATTTCTTCTAACTTTCTTCATTTATTTCCTTTCCTGAGAAGCTTTTATAGATGCTTAAATGTCCAAAAAATTTTTAGAACAATTTAATGTCTCTCTATTAGACTGTGAATTCCTTGAGGTGAAGGCTATCTCTCAGTCATTTTTAAAATTTATTCTCTTTTCTAAGTTCAGAGCTTGCCATATGCCTGATAGCAATTTAACACATGTCAATTGAAAAAAATTGATATTAGTCCTTGTAGAGCTTTGGAGTTAGGCAGACTTAAGGTCAAATTCCAGCTCTGCAATTTATTAGCTCGGTGACCTTGGAAAATTACTTACCCCCTCTTAGTTTCTGTTTCCTCACCTTTAAAAGTAATATACTACCACTTGATTTGTGGAGGGTACTCCAGGCATTCATGAGATGATGTGTGTTATGTGACTTGTTCACCCTGGTGTGAGATAGCTTTTACTGGCTTATGAGAACTGACAATGTGCACCTCTTTCCAACTCTGTTCAACTGGTCATGTTGGTAGCTTGAAGTTGGCCATGGTGAGAGTGTTCATACCCCCTCCAAACTGGGTTTTTCTTTTAATTTTTTTTCTTTATTGCCTGCATAATTACAGAGAAAAGAGCTGTTTTTAAACGTTTATCAGCACACCACTGGACTCAAGGTAGGGTGGTCAGTAAATGTGGTTTTCTTCCCCTTTCCTTCTGAAAAATGGAGATGTTCTAGTCAATGCTTAGCCTCCTCCCAGTCAGATGTATATGAGTGTGAATTGAGGGCAGGGGGTAGGATAAGATTCCCTTGAGTCTTTTAGCATCATTTCCACATTAGAAGACTCCCAGGCCTGACATTCGCTTCTCACTTTGGGATAGGGTTGTCGGTTGGTTAAACACTATGAATTCTTTATGCTTGTTCAGTTATGCAACCAAACACCTTGATCAACTCAGTTCAATTGAATTTAAATAAAATGTTTACCAAAAATGTACTTAAGCATTATGAGGTCTAATTATTTGTGCTAACTGAACAGCATAATAAAATATTTGCACATGATTTCTGTGAAGACATTTGATTCACACAGCTGTAGAGTGAAAGATCTTTAAGAAATTAGCCATTTGTGACATGATAGGTTTGGGAAGGTGTGAGATCTGAGCCATGACCTTGGTTCTAGTCTTAGCTCTACCCCAAACTAGCTATATTACTTTAGAGGAAGGTTTTAGCTTTCGGGGGGCCCCGGTTGAGAAGACTGGGTTACCCAGTAGTAAACTGGCTCTCTGGGGAGAGTAAAGCCCTGAATTGTAGTGTTTGCCAATGTTTAATGGTATAAATACTACCTCCATGGTTGATTTCAAGGACGGCTTTAGTCAACAACTGGCTCACAAAATTACTGAGCATTTACTTTCCTGAGAAGATACTAGGTCTCTAAAAATCAACCTTAAGAAGACAGGGACTTTAAAAGACAAAAATTATGCCTCTGAAATTGTAGCTGCCACCTGTGCAGAGGAAATATCTTTACTTCAGTTGTACTTATTCAGGTAAAACTTACTGCAGAGTGAGAATCACTGAGAGAAGGTAGGAATGTAGCATTAACTACTCAGGTTTAAATAGTATATCCCGGAATCAGGTCTCTTGTGGGTTATATATACACACACTAACCTTTTAACCAAAAAACAGTGGTCAGGCCTGGCACTACGGCTCATACCTACAATCCCAGTACTTTGGGAGGCCAAGGAGGAAGGATTGCTTGAGACCAGGCATTCAAGACCAGTCTGGACAACATAGTGAGACATTGTCATTAAAATAAAAAAAAAATTAACCAGGCATGGTATACATACTTGCAGTCCTAGCTACTTGGGAAGCTGAGGTGGGAGGTTCACTTGAACCCAGGAGTTGGAATTTGTGGTAATTAATGATTGTGCCTCGGTACTCCAGCCTGGTTAACATAGTAAAACCACAATGAAAACAAACAAACAGAACCCACAGTACTGCAGATGGAGATTGAACATCTATCCTTGTCTGCTGTTGCTATTGTCTAACAGCTGACACAGGCATTCTGGTAATGCTACCCAGCTGCTCAGCTACCCTGGTCAAGTGGTTTTTTCACTGTTTTAATGTTATGTCATACTTTTTACTGTTAAATACTTATGTGGGAATATGTTTTTTAAATGATTGCTTACGCCAGGCTTGGTTGCTCAGCCTGTAATCCTGTGCTTTGGGAGGCTGAGGTGAGTGGATTGCCTGCGGCCGTGGGTTCGAGACCTACCTGGGCAACTTGGCGAGACCTCATCTCTACAATAAATTAAAAAATCAGCTGGGCGTGGTAGTGCACGCCTGTAATTCTGGCTACTTGGAAGGCTGAGGCGGAAGGATCGCCGGAGCCCAGCAGGTCGAGGCTGTGGTGGCCGGGAGCGGCCACTGCACTCCAGTCTGGGCGACAGAGTGATACTCCAACTCAAAAAAAAAATTGTATAACACCAATGTCAGCCTGGGTATATAAGGTATATATGAAACATGAATGAATTCTGTGTATAGAATTAGATCTCATCCTCAAGATTTCTCATTATGTATATGCTAAAAACCCCTGAGATCAGAAATACTTCTGACCCTCACATTTTGATAAGGGATTATCCACCTGTATATGACATGTGAATATATATTATGATATTTATATGAAGGTATACCTGTCATAAATATATAATTCTATTGGTGATATAATATTCCTTTGTAGAAATACTATAATTTAATCATCTCCCTCTAATGAGGATTTAAGTTCTTTTTTTCCTGTTAAATAATGTGGCTATGTATATCTTTGTACATACATATTTTTCCACATCAGTGATCATATATTTTACTCAAATCAACATTATCAACTCTGCCTATGGGGCGTATTCTAAGTCTATGTCTAGGACAGTAAATGTTGATGTCCAAGGAGGAGAAACAAAATGCAGGCTCCATATGTGGCCTGATCTCACAGCAGGGAGAGTTAGCTTATTTCTGTCCTCACTTCAGTCTGCCATGTTCTCCTGAATTTCTCTGCAGAGTCACTCTACCTGCTGGCCTGTGGTTCCTGCTTCCCAAAACTCGTTGTTTGTGTGATTTCAGCTTTCTTTCACTAACTCAAGTCTCTATTAACACAACTTTCTTCTCCTTTTACCTAAATGGAATCATTTCTGCATTACTTTGTCAAAAGTTCATACTGCAGTAACTAAGTGGTATGCTAAGCATGGCATTGGTATTAATTGGTTTCACTACCAGCCCAGTCACTTGTGAGTAGAGAAGGGCATCATCTTGTCTTTTTATAAGACTGCTTCTACCAGTTGCTAACACTCATTCTAGAACTGC
>NW_007144135.1:0-7537 GCF_000164805.1 Carlito syrichta
CCCATAGTTTCCCACACTATCAGTCATTTTCTTATGGTAATATGTTGGATGATCAAGGTTCCACTATATGAGTGAGAACATGTGATACTCGGATCTTTGTTTCTGCTAGAGGTCACTCAGTATTATAGACCCTAGTTCCATCCAGGTTGCTGCAAAATTTAAGATTTTGTTCTTTTTTATGGCTGCGTAGTATTCCATCGTGTATATGTACCACTTTTTAAAATCCAGTCCTCTTTTGATGGGCAGCATGGTTGCTTCCAGGTTCTTGCTATTGTGAACCATGCTGCAATAAACATTCATGTGCAGGTATCTTTTTGATAGAGAGATTTGAGTTCTTCAGGGTATATTCCCAGTAGGGGACTGCAGGGTCATATGGGAGGTTGATATTTAGAGCTTTTAGGAATCGCTACACGGCTTTCCACAGAGGTTGCACTAGTTTACACTCCCAACAACAGTGTAGAAGTGTTCCCTTTTCACCACACCCTCTCCAGCAACTGTTATTTTTTGAGTTATTGATAATTGTCATTCTGACTGGAATTAGGTGGTATGTCAGTGTGGTTTTGATTTGCATCTCCCTGATGATTAGTGAGGTTGAACATTTCTTCATGTGTCTGTTGGCTGCTTGGATGTCTTCCTTTGTGAAGTGTCTATTCATATCTTTTGCCCATTTTATAATGGGGTTGTTTGTTTTTTTCTTTTCAGCACGTTTGAGTTCCTTGTAGATCCAAGATGTTAAACCTTTGTCATACCTGGAGTTGGCAAATACTTTTTCCCAGTCTGTAGGCTGTCTCCCTGCTCTCTTGATAGTTTCTTTGGCTTTTCAGAAGCTTGTCAGTTTAATGAGGTCCCACTTGTCTATCTTCTCTCTTATGACCTGTGGGTTTCAGGTTTTGTTCAGGAATTGGATGTCAGTTCCAATTTCCATGAGGGTATGTCCTTCATTTTCTAAAGTTCTTATGGTTTGAGCTTTTACATTTAGGTCTCTGATCCATTTGGGGTTAATTTTTGTGTGTGGGGATAGAGAGGGGTCCTGTTTCAATCTTCTGCATGTGGTCAGCCAGTTTTCCCAGCACCATTTACTGAATAGGTTCTCCTGTCCCCAGTGGTAGGTGGTGGAGGCTTTGCCAAAGATGAGTTGGTTAAGTTGAGGTTTTGCTTCTGGAATCTCAATTCTATTCCATTGATCTATTTGCCTGTTCCTATACCAGTACCAAGCTGTTTTGATGATTGTAGGTTTATAGTAAAGTTTGAAGTCTGGTAATGTGATACCGCCTGCTTTGTTTTTTTTGTTGTTGTTGTTGAGGATTGTTCTGGCTATTCTTGGCCATTTGTGTTTCCATATGAATTCCTGTGTTGTTTTTTCTACATCTGAGAAGAATGTTTCTGGTAATTTGATGGGTATTGCATTGAATTTGTAGATTCCCTTAGGTAAGATGGACATTTTCACAATGTTGTCTCTTCTAATCCATGAGCATGCGATATTTTTCCACTTGTTTGTGTCATCTTTGATTTCTTTGATCAGAGTTTTGTAGTTTTAATTGTAAAGGTCTTTCACATCTCTGGTTAGGAAGATACCAAGGTATTTTTTTTTTTTTTGGCTATTGTGAATGGAATTGTACTTGTTATTTGGGTTTCTGTTTGTTTATTGTGGTGTAAAGAAATGCGATTGTGTTTTGTACATTTATTTTATATCCTGAGATTTTGCCAAAGGCCTTTATCAGTATAAGGAGGTTTTTGACAGATTCTCTTGGGTTTTCAAGGTACACAATCATGTCATCTGCAAAGAGAGATAAATTGACTTCCTCTTTCCCTATTTGCATACCCCTGATTGACTTCTCTTCTCTGATTGCTCTAGCCAGGACTTCCAATACTATATTGAACAGGAGGGGTGAAAGTGGGCATCCTTGTCTTGTTCCAGTTTTCAGGGGAAATGGTTCCAATTTTTGTCCATTTAGGAGTATGCTGGCTGTGGGTTTCTCGTAGATGGCTTTTACTATTTTGAAGTATGTTCCCTCTATGCCTAGATGTTCAAGGGTTTTTCATCAAGAAGTGGTGCTGGATTTTATCAAAAGCTTTTTCTGCATCTAATAGCAAAGGCAAAATTCTAGAGATGATTAACAGATCAGTGATTTTTCCTTTTCAGAGATGAAACACAGAAATATTATTTTAGAGTAGTGAAACTAGTCTGTATGTCATAATGGTTGATACATAATACTATGCATTTGTCAAAACCACAAATAACTTTATAACACAAGAATACACTTTATTGTATGCACACTTCAAAAAAGATTTAGTTCAGGAGAATCTTGACTGTGACAAAAGTATCTAACTGTATTACATCTTGGTGAAGCAATCTCACTGTAGGAGATAGGGGGAAATTTCCTGCCAAAAGTAACTTTGGAAATGATGGAACATGGAAGATGAAAGGCAAAAAGGAACTCTACATGAATACTATACTGTAGTTGATCAAGACACATTATCCCTACAAGTGGTACAGCTTAAGAAATATGGAAGTCCTTCAAATGTATACTGAACTAGAACAAATAACTAAATGGATGGCAGATAGTGGGAATCAGGTTTCTTACTGTTGAAGTGAAAGGTTACAGATAAGCAAGGGAAGAAGTCTAGAATAATCTGTGTAGTAATGGATTACCATTGAAGACATCAGTATGATGTTTAGCTTAATACTGATACATATAGTTACATATAGAAATATATTAGTATACACACACATATATGTTAGGATGCTCACATATAGAATCAAACTTTCAAATCTATGAGATCTGTATCCATGGATTGAACCAAATATGAACTGAAAATACTTGAAGAAAAAACAATGCTACAAAGCTCCCAATAAACAAAACTTGAATTTGCCATTCACCAATAACTAAGTTGAATACATGCAAACAAAGAGATATATGGCATTGTATTAGGTATTATAAGTAGCCTGGAGATGATTTGAAATATACAGGAGGATGTGCACAGGCTATATGAAAATACTATACCATTTTATGTATGGGACTTGAGCACCTGTGAATTTTTGGTATTTACAAGGTGTCCCGAAATCAACCCCCATGGATATTGAGGGACAACTATATTTCCTTATTGTACCAGTAAAAGGGCCAAAAAGAAATGGTACACCAAAATAACAAGTATAACAGAATGCTTAGACCTTCTTTTTAATACTATTGTCTAACAAAAAAAAGGAAGATAAAAATAACAAGAATTTTTGGAGAAATGGCTAATTCTAGGACTTGAATGGGAAACACACAAGATGAGCCTAGAACATGTTGTGGTACCAGAAAATAACAGTACTAAAAATAAGCAAAAAATTCTCACAATTATGCAGATGTGTCAAACAGACACAGGAGCAAACTGAAAGAACTCCCAATGACCAGTGTTGTATGTAACAATTTGAGCAACAAAATAAAGTAGTATTATAACCCAATGTGTAAAATAAGCATCTGTGATTCCATACTGGTATAAGCAAATCATTTAACATATGGTCATGTGCTACATAACAATATTTTGGTAGATGAAAGACCAATATACAATGGTTTTCCCATATAATTATAATACCATATTTCTACTGTAACTTTTATGGGTCCAGAAATGTTTTGATATACAAATACCATTGTGTTATCATTACCTAGATTATTTAGTATAGTATCATACTTTACAGGCTGAACCTAGGAGTAATACTATATTCTATATCTAGGTGTTCAGCCTGAGACTAGAAACTTAATAGTTGTATAGTAAACTATATCATCTAGGTTTGTGCAAGTATACTCTACAATGTTCATGCAATGGCAAAATTGCCTAACAATGTATTCCTTAGAATCTTTCCTAGTCATTAAGTGACACGTGGTTGTCTATCAGCAAAAAAAAAAAACAGGAAAATAATTCTGGAAGTTTATGTAAACAAAATTTCTCACTCTTTAAGTGTGGGCTTTGCATAGTGACTTCCTTCCAAACAATACAGAATGAGGAGGAGAAGGTTCAAACCCAGTACCTCAGCAAGCTATCAACATTAATATCAACAGTAATAAATCATGTTCATAGAATGTTCTCTTGATATGATCTGATGAGAATGGCATTTTACCTCTGCTGTCTCCTATCCCAAACATATAAACACAGTTTTTTTTTCATGAGGAAAACATCACGCAAATTTCCATTTGAGGGGGCATGCTACAAAGTACCTAACTGTTACTCCTCACATCTGTCAAGGTCATCAAAAACAAACTCTGAGAACCTCTCATAACCAAAAGGAGTCCAAGGAGATATGAAAACTAAATATAATGTGGTATCCTGAATAAAATTCTGCAACAGGAAAAGAAAATAGACAAAAACTCAAAAAAGTAAAATAAATTCTGAGCTTTTGTTAATGAAATCATATCGATATAGGTTAATTAGCTGTGACAAAAGTATCATGCTAATTAGTTAATAAAAGAAACTAGTATAGAGTATATAGAAACTGTATTATCTGTATATGTATGCAGAAACTCTGCACACGCATATTTGTTGCAGCTCTATTCACAATAGCAAATACATGGAACCAACCATGCTACCCATCAAAGTTGGACTGGATAAAAAAATGTAGTACTTATATACAACGGAATATTTTGCAGCCATAAAGAAGGACAGACATATGGACTTTGCAGCAACTTGGATGGATTTAGAGCCTATCATATACTCAGTGATCTATCACAAAAACCAAGAACAAAGTACCATATATTCTCACTCATAAGCAACCCTGAACAATTATTGTAATACTAAAAGAAAGGGATTGGCAGTAGTGAGAAACTGCCAGGGAGGGAAGTTGGGATGGCAGTTGCAGGAAATTGCCAGGGGAGGGATGGGCACACCTCATCAAAAAGGGTACCTGTGTAATGAATATTTGTATACCTAACCCTGAATTGTAAATTTTACTCCACATTTTTTTTTTTGGAGTTGGAGTCTCACTATCGCCCAGACTGCAGTGCAGTGGCCGCTTCCAGCCACTGCAGCCTCGACCTGCTGGACTCTGGTGATCCTTCCGCCTCAGCCTTCCAAGTAGCTGGAACTACAGGTGCACGCTACCACGCCCAGCTATTTTTTTTGTATTTATTGTAGAGATGAGGTCTCACCTGCCCAGGCAGGTCTTGAACCTGCGGGCTCAGGCATTTCACTCACCTCAGCCTCCCAAAGGCACGGGATTACAGGCTGAGCCACCGAGCCTGGCTGTACTCCACATTTTAAAAATAAAATAAAAAAATAAAGTAATATAAAAACTCTTGAACACCTAGGCACAGAAGGAACACTTCTTTGCATAGTAGGAGCTATCTACAATAAACCTACAGCCAACACACTGCAAAATGGATAGAAGTTGGAAGCATTTCTCCTGAAAATGAAAATGAGATAAGGTTGTCCACTCTCAACCCTCCTACTCCACATATTGTTAGAAGCCCTAGCTAGAACAATTAGGCAATAGAAGGAAATCAGAAGTATTCAATTAGGAAAAGAGGAAGTTAAGCTATCCCTCTTTGCTGATGATATTATCCTATACCTTGAAAACCCAAGGGCTTTGATCCATTTGGAGTTGATATTTGTGTATGGTGATAGGTGGAGTCCTGTTTTATTCTTCTGCATGTGGACAGCCAATTTCTCCAGCACCATTTACTGAATAGGTTCTCCTGTCCATATTGACTTTTGATGGAGGCTTTGTTGATGATGGATTGAGAAATTGAGGTTTTGCTTAAACAATCTCTATTCTGTTCCGTTGGTCTATATGCCTGTTCTTGTACCATTACCAGGCTATTTTGATTACTGTACCCTTATAATAAAGTTTAAGTTGTAGGAGTGCTAAACTTCCTGTTTTGTGTTTCATTTGCTGAGGATTGTTTTGACTATTCATGGTCATTCACGTTTCCATAAGAATTTGTGTATTGTTGCTTCCAGGTCTGAGAAGAATAACTATGGTAATGTAATAGGTATTTCATTGAATCTGTAAATTGCCTTGGGTAGAATGGACATTTCAACAATGCTGATTCTGCTAATCCATGAGCATCAAATATGTTTCCATTTGATTGTGTCTTCTTTGATTTATTTGAGCAGTGTTTTTTAGTTTTCTTTTTTTTAATTTATTTATGTATTATAAAAATGTGGGGTGCAATTCAGGGTTAGATATACAAACATTGATCATGCAGGTACCCTTGCTGATGATGTATGCCCCTCCCTCCCCTAGCAGTTTCCCTCAACTGCCAGTCCCACTTCCCCTCCCCTGACAGTTTTTCACTACTGCCAATCACTTTCTTATAGCATTGTAATTGTTCAAGGTCACCTTATGAGTGAGAACATATGGAACCCAGTTCTTTGTTTCTGTGATAAAACACTGAGTATGATAGACTCCAAATCCATCCAATTTGTTACAAAGTCCATATTTTTTTCCTTCTTTAGGATGAAATCTACTTTGTCATGGTGGATATCAGAAGTTGGAGAATGCAGCTACAATAGTACTTAACCCTTTCTCCATTTAACCTGAAGATATTCAATATTACTATTCATTATTAAAATGTACATTACAATCATAATGATATGCACACTATACACCCATCAGAATCACTAAAAGTGAAAAATAAATGGTAACACTAGGTGTTTGTGATAATCTAGCCTATTAAGTCCTATTCCTCAGTTCTTGATACACTCCCACAATTAGCCCATGCAAAACTCATTTTGTCCTTATTGTGCTTGCATTTTTAGTTCCTATTGTGACCCCTTTGTAGACATAGAAAAGTGCATATGCTATACTTGAATTTTATGTCTTTTGTAAAGTATGTAGCATTTCTGTTTATGTTTAGTTTATCCAAATGTTCTGAGTTCTGGATCTCATTATATTGCATTTTTTGTTTTTAAACTCAGCTGTCTGGAAAACAATCTACAAGTTTTTGAGGCTCCATCTAGTTTATTGTTTACTACTGCTATATTCCTAAGGATAAGAATCCTGTTGAAGTGTACAACATTAGGGAGTACTATTCACCTTATATTGTGTGTGATTTCTGTTTCCCCTAGAATTGTGCTATGTAGGGGTTCTGGGGGCCGTCCCCAGATTTTTGTAAACAGTTGTATGGTGAGGAGAATCTAATTTCTCCTGTTCTTCTCTGTCACCATAGAAAACACTCTGATGAATATTCTTGTATAGAGTTCTATGTGAGAATTTCTCTGGGACGTATATTCAGAAGTGGGATTGCCAGGTCATCAAATAAAAGGTTTACTTAATTTGCCTAGATATTCTCAGATTAGTTTCCCAAATATCTTCCCAGTTCATAAACTTCATTAGCCCAGCAAGTTAGAGTTATCTGTTTCCATTAATCCAATGAGGGGAAAGTGGTGCCTCATCATTTTTGCTTTTTACTTTGTATTTATCTGATAATTAATGCCTTGAAGAAAACCTTTGTATATTTTTAGCCATTTGAGTTTACCCTTCTGTAAAATGCCTGTTCACATCCTTTTACATTTTTCTCTTGGGTTTTCTGATTTTCTTGTTTATTCACAGGGTTTT
>NW_007144136.1:0-772 GCF_000164805.1 Carlito syrichta
GAAAAAGGGGAAGTCAAGTTATCCCTCTTTGCTGATGATATGATCCTATACCTTGAAAATCCAAGAGAAACTATCAAAAACCTGCTTGCATTCAGAACTTGCCTCATGGGTCCCCAGAGAGGGTCCCCTAGGCATGCAACCTACCCCATACCATTAATTCTTTCATATCATTCATGTTTTCCTTCATAGCACTTACTAGAATCTGATAGAAATTAATTAACCTATGCTTTTATTTGTTCTTTTAAAAAAATCTCTCTCTCTTCACACCCTGAGTTGGATATATATTCCAAGAGAAGACATTCTCTTGTTCATGAATGTATCTCCCAAGCCTAAAATATTGTCTGGCATGTAGAATGCACTTGTAAGTAAATTAACAGAATCACTCAAAGCCATTTTCATTTTTAAAAGTTCTTGAAACCCTAACCAAATTAAAGTATGAAATATTTTCTATACCAGTGTCTTCCCTGGGGGTCTAGTGGTTAGGATTTGGCACTCTCACATTTCTCTATCACTCTTACAAAGTAAAATCCCAGACACTAAGAATGAGTAAAATAATATGAGGCTCAAATTAGAAGAGTCAACTGAAATAGGCTAATTCATAAACTCAGTCAGTAAGAGTCCCAAATAAAAAACCTGGAATGATCTAACTAAATGTGTAAGTGGAAAGATGAGAAGGGAGAGGGGAGGGAGAGGAGATGCTGTTAGGGAAGGGAACAAAGTGACAAAGTGGAGGTAGGAAGAGGACCAGCTATGAGCTTATTTCCACCAGGAG
>NW_007144136.1:1921-2293 GCF_000164805.1 Carlito syrichta
CTGTGGTGAGCCATGATCATGCCACGGCACTCCAGTCTGGGTAACAGACTGAGACCTTAATGGAGAAGGAAGAAGGAAGAAGAGGAGGAGGAGAAAGAGAAGAAGGAGGAGAAGAAGAAGGAGCAGGAGGAGAAGAAGGAGGAGGAGGAGGAGGAGGAGGAGAAGGTCTAACCTCTATTTAAAGGACATAAAAGATTATATGAATAAACAAAGGTGTCTTTCACAATCAAACACCATGAAGATCTTTTAAGAAACTCAATCTATTCCAAATTTATAATGGAAATCTACAAGTTCTTATTGATGGAATAAGTCAGCTTTGAAAAAAGGGAAAGGGATTATTTTTCTTAAAAATTATCAGACATATGGCAAAGT
>NW_007144137.1:0-896 GCF_000164805.1 Carlito syrichta
TTTGTTGATTAAAAAGAAAATGCCAATTGGTTTCTGTGTCGCAGGAGTCACTAGAGTCCAAACCCATCAGCTGTGGTACCAGCCACTTCACCAGGTGACCCCTGGTCACTTGATCTCAAACCCTCACTCAGTTGGCCACTCACAAACCCACTCACCAACACATACACAATATTATTCATACACTCACACTGTGACTCACACAGTCTGACTGACTTGGCTGCCATCTTCCTCTCTCCCCCTACTTTTGATTTCTACCTTCCCTGTGCTTTAGCAATCATATCTTAAAAAATTATCACCCAGGCCAATATCAGGAAGATTTTTTTCCTTTGTTTTTTTTCCTAGCTGTTTTATTGTTTTATGTCTTATGTTTACTGAAGGAATTGTCCTTTCACCATTTTGTATTCCTGGCATCTTTGCTGAAAATCAGTTGATTGTGCATATTGGATGTATTTCTTGGCTTTTTATTGTGTTCCCATTTATCTGTGCAGTTTTTTTTTTATGCCAGTATCATGGTTTCAATTACTGTAGTTTTATAATATATTTTGAAATCTAGAAGTGTAGTACCTTTAGCTTTGTTTTTTATTGTTGCTATTTAAGTTTTATTTGGTTATTCAGTCTTTTTTGGCTATTCAGAGTCTTTTGTAGTACCATATGAGTTTTATGACTATGTAGAATGAAAAAGGAAACTTTTAGTTAGCAAAGTCTTACTTACCTTCCTGGGCTCAATCCTATATTTTTCAATTTCATTTTTGTTTTACTCATCAATTTCTCTCTCTCTCTCTCTTTGACCTTTCTAATGCCATTCTCAGGACACTTTCTTTGCTTTTATATGGCATGTGCTTCTTAACAATAGCATGATTTTTCTTACCTGTGCCATTCCTTACATTTGAAATTTG
>NW_007144138.1:0-3341 GCF_000164805.1 Carlito syrichta
GGCAGGATCAGCATTGAAATTAAATTAACTGGTAGCATATTAAATGTCAGATCTTATCCTAATTCAGTGCACCAATCTTGCTTTTATAATTATTACTTCTAACACTAGTGTTTAGACAACCTGATGGGATCTCATATATATATTTTATTTATTTATACATCAAGAACTATCCTGCTAAGTAAGAGGTATAAAAAAACCTCATTTGACAAGAGATAAGTGATGATAACTAAAACAAGAAACACACCAAATTTCATAAAGATGGAAATATTTTAAAAATTGATTAATTAGAATTAATGGCCTGGTTTTGATCTCCTACATTATATAGAAGGGATTCATCTAAGCTATTCAAGTCAATATGTAATGGTCTGAACTTTTTTTAATAGAGAAGTTCATTTTGAAGAATTCATTTTAAGTTGAATCCTTCTGATTCTAAAATCTTTGTCATAGAAAAACTGATGAGAATGTGATGAGCACTTGGCTACTTTCTGTAGATCCCCATGTCTTTGCTGCCCAAGGTGAAAGGAGCCTGTTTTCTCAACAACAGTCTGCAAAAATGAATTGAAATTGACTATTTGGGTAGCCCTATTTCAGAGAGTAGGCGATGGGATTTTTGCTTCTCATATGTGAAACTCATTCTTGCATTCTCTCTCTACATTATTTTTCTGTTTACAAAACTGCCTGAGATTATTCATACTTCTGATTTTTTTTATCCTTTTTCTCACTCAACCCTTTGATTCTTTCTCAGTCACACCTGTTAGTTTTTTTCAGTTCTGCTTTCTAAGAGCCTTTAAGCTTGTTTGGTGTGTGATGAATAAATTTTTAAAAATGCTTTGTGACAGAACATTACTGGGGTAAGGGAGTGATAAATATCATATCAAGTAGAGGTCAGAAATTTAATTTTCCCTTTCAGGGCCAATCTGTGCTTCATTTTGTCCTGACAAAAATTGATATTTTTATCCCTGTGATAATTGAAGACTCTGATTGCAGTCTTTTTTATAATTAAAAAAAAAAAACTCTTTTCTTTCCCCTGAGAAACACAAATCAAAGCAGAGTGGATTCTGTGCACATTGTGAAGAAAGGCACCTGATAATCCTTTAGCGCTTTGTGTTCTCAAGCCTACCAGCACGTATTTCCTAAGGTTTCTCAAGTTCTTCATTAAATGTGTTGCCTACTTGTTTAATCACTGGTTATTCTCATGAAATTTATCTAGCAAAGGCTGTGATGAGATCCCCCAACTTTCTTCACTCAGTCCCATTTTTAAATTAAATAGGACCTGAGTAGTCTGAAATGATGTCTGAAAACTGGCCTTTTAAAATTAATGTGCTAGAATATGGATAAACCTAGAGAGGAAGAAGGAAGTACATATTTAACAAATGCTTATAAAGGGCTTACTCTGAATTAGACAATGCTTCAAGGGATTTTTTAATCAATATTTTTTATTTTGATATTGTGGGGTACAGTTAAAGGTTAGGTGTACAAATATGCTTCATTCAGGCACCCTTGTTGATAAGGGATGTTTCCCCATCCCCAGACAGATATTACTACCGTTAATCCCAACTCCCCATAGTTTCCCACCACTGTCAGTCCTTTTCTTATATTATTACGATGGATGTTCAAGGTCCTCTATATGAGTGAGAACATGCGATACTCAGATCTTTGTTCCTGTGAGAGGTCACTCACTATTATAGACTCTAATTCCATCCAGGTTGCTGCAAAATTCATGATTTTGTTCTTTTTGATGGTTGCATAGTATTCCATCGTGCATATGTACCACATTTTTAAAATTCAGTACTCTTTTGATGGACAGCATGGTTGCTTCCAGGTTCTTGCTATTGTGAACAATGCTGCGATAAACATACGTGTGCAGGTATCTTTTTCATAGAGTGATTTGGGTTCCTCAGGGTATATTCCCAGTAGGGGGATTACAGGGTCATATGGGAGGTCGATATTTAGAGCTTTTAGGAATTGCCACATTGTTTTCCACAGAGGTTACCCTAGTTTGCACTCACACCAACAGTGTAGAAGGGTTCTCTTTTCACCACATCCTCTCCAGCAACTTTTATTTTTTGAGTTATTGATAATCATCATTCTGACTGGAGTTAGGTTATATCTCAGTGTGGTTTTGATTTGCATCTCCTTGATGATTAGTGAGGTTGAACATTTCTTCATGTGTCTGTTGGCTGCTCGAATGTCTTCCTTTGAGAAGTGTCTATTCATATATTTTGCCCAGTTGATAATGGGGTTATTTGTTTTTTTCTTTTCAGCACGTTTGAGTTCCTTGTAGATCCAAGATATTAAGCATTTGTCAGACCTGGAGTTGGCAAATACTTTTTCCCAGTCTGTGGGCTGTCTGCTGTCTCTTGATGATTTCTTTGGCTTTGTAGAAGCTTTTCAGTTTAAAGAGGTCCCAGTGTCTATCTTATCTCTTATGGACTGTGGGTTTTGGGTTTTGTTCAGGAATTGGATGCCAGTACCAATTCCCATAGGGTATGTCCTGCATTTTCTAAGGTTCCTATGGTTTTAGGTTCTACATTTAGGTCTCTGATCCATTTAGAGTTAATTTTTGTGTATCAGGATAGGTAGGGTTCTTGTTTCAATCTTTTGCATGTAGTCAGCCAGTTTTCCCAGCACCATTTACTGAGTAGGTTCTCCTCTCTCCAGTGGTAGGTAGTGGAGGCTTTGTCGAAGATGAGTTGGTTGAGAAATTAAGGTTTTGCTTCTGGAATCTCAATTCTATTCCACTGGTCTATATGTCTGTTCCTGTACCAATACCAAGCTGTTTTCATTATTGTAGCTTTATAGTAAAGTTTGAAGTCTGGTAATGTGATACCACCTGCTTTTTTTTTTTTTTTTTTTCTGCTGAGTATTGTTCTGGCTTTGCTTTGTGCTTCCATATTAATTCCTGTATTGTTTTTTCCAGGTCTGAGAAGAATATTGCTGGTAATTTGATGGGTATTGCGTTAAATATGTAGATTGCCTTCGGTAGGATGGACATCTTCAAAATGTTGATTCTTCCAATCCATGAACATTGGATATTTTTCCACTTGTTTGTGTCATCTTTGATTTCTTTGAGCAGTGCTTTGTAGTTTTCATTGTAAAGGTCTTTCACATTTCTGGTTAGGAAGATGCCAAAGTATGTCATTTTTTTGTGGCTTTTGTTAATGGAATTGTGGTTTTTATTTGGGTTTCTGTTTGTTTATTACTGGTGTAAAGAAATGCGATTGTCTTTTGCACATTTATTTTATATCCTGAGACTTTGCCAAAGTTCTTTATCAGTGCAAGGAGGCTTTTGACAGATTCTCTTGTGTTTTCAAGGTACACAATCATGTCATCTGCAAAGA
>NW_007144139.1:0-2782 GCF_000164805.1 Carlito syrichta
CCCTACTTGGATATCCCTGATTGCCTTTTCTTCTCTGATTGTTCTACCCAGGACTTCCAATACTATGTTGAACAGGAGGGATGAGAGTGGGCATCCTTGTCTTGTTCCAGTTTTCAGGGGAAATGGTTCCAGTTTTTGACTGTTAAGGAGTATGCTGGCTGTCGGTTTCTCGTAGATGGCGTTTACTGTTTTGAGGTATGCACCCTGTATATCTAGATGTTCGAGGGTTTTTATCAAGAAGGAGTGCTGGATTTTATCAAAACGTTTGTCTGCATCTAATGCTATAATCATGTTTTTTTCTGTTTTGACATCTGTTGATATATTTAATTACATTTATGGTTTTATGAATGTTGAACCAGACTTGCATCCCAGGGATGACACCTACTTGGTCATGATGGATGATTTTTGAGATGTGTTGTTGAATCCAATTTGCTAGGATCCTGTTGAGAATTTTAGCATCTATGTTCATCAAAGATATTGGCCTTTAGTTGTCTGTCTTTGTTGGGTCTTTTCCTGGCTTGGCTATCAATGTGATGTTAACTTCATAAAATGATTTAGGGAGAGTTCTATCTTTCTCAATCCCCTGGAATACCTTCAATAAGATTGGTATCAGCTTCTGATTAAATGTCTTGTAGAATTCTGTTGAAAGTCATCTGTTTTTTTTTTTTTTTTTGTTTTTTTTTTTGGTAGTTTTTGTAGGGCTTTTTTTGTAGGTAGCTTTTTTATTACAAAGTCAATTTCCTTGATTGTTATTGGTATATTTTGGGGGCCTCAATTTCTTCTTATTCCAACCTAAGCAGGTTGTGTGATATCAGAAAATCCTCCATTTCCTTAAGGTTTTCAAGTTTATTTCCATAGAAGTGTACATAGTAGTCTCTAACGATCTTTTAAATTTCTTCAGAGTCAGATGTGACTTCATCTTTTGTGTTTCTGATTGTGTTTATTTGGGCTTTTTCTCTCTTTTTCTTGGTCAGTCTAGCTAGGAGACCATTGATCTTGTTTATCCTTTCGAAGGACCAGCTTTTTGTTTCATTGATTTTTGTATTATCTTTTTGTCTTCTGTGTCCTGCATTTGGGCTTTTATTTTGGTGATCTGTATTCTTCTGCTGAAATTAGGGTTTTTGTGGGCTTCCTTTTCCAGATTCCTTAGATGACTTGTTAGGCTGTTAATTTGTAATCCTTCCATTTTCTTCATGTGCGTTTGTAGGGATATAAATTCCCCTCTTACTACAGCTTCTGTGGCGTCCCAGAGATTTTGGTAAGTCGTTTCTTCAGTTTCATTTTTTTCCAGGTATCTTTTAATCTCTGTTTTGATTTTATTGTTGTCCTATAGTTGTTTAACATCATGCTGTTTAGTGTCCATGTCTTTGTGGATTTTGGGGGGACTGTTTTGGTGTTAATGTTTATTTTTATTCCACTGTGGTCTGAGAAGGTGCATGGTAAAATTTCAGTCCTTTCAAATTTGCTAATACTTGATTTATGGCCAAGTATGTGGTCGATCTTAGAGTATGTTCCATGCAGTGATGAGTAGAATGTATATTCTGTGGTCTTGGATGGAGTATTCTGTAGGTAACAATTAATCCCACTTGGGCAAGGGTCACATTGAAGTTTCGGATCTTGTTGCTGATTTTTTGATCTGATGATCTGTCCTGGGTTGTGAATGGGTTATTGAAGTCCCCTGCTATGATGGTGTTGGAGTCGATATCTTTTTTTAGTTTACCTAGGAGCTGCTTTATGAAAGTGGTGCTCCTATGTTGGGTGCATATATGTTTAGGATGGATAATTCTTGTTGGTGGGTTGAAAATTTTACGATTATGTAGTGGCCTTCTATATCTTTTTTAATTTTTGATAGCTTTAAGGGTATTTTGTCTGAGATTAAGATCACAACTCCTCCTTTGTTTTGTGTTCTGTTTGCCTGAAAATTTGTTTCCCATCCTCTTACTTTGAGTCTGTGAGTGTCCTTTCTAGTGAGGTGAGTCTCTTGAACTCAATAAATTGTTGCCTGGTGATATTTTATCCATTTTGCCATTCTATGTCTTTTCAGTAGTGCATTTAGTCTGTTCACATTCAAGCTAAATTATTGAAATGTGAGAGTTGATCCCTGTCATAATGTTCTTACAGAGTTGTTGTTGTTCTTCCTGCTTGTGTGTTGTCTTTCTTTTGGTTTTAGAGTTGGTTCATGTGTGTTTTTAATCCTTTGCCAGTACTCTTGTGAAGAAAGTTTTTGTTCTTTTCTCCTTTTCTTTTGTGTTCAATACTTCCTTAAGTGTTTCTTTTAGAGGTGGTCTGGTGGCAGCATAGGTTCTTAGGGGTTGGATATCTGGGAAAGATTTCAATTCTCCCTCACTGATGAAGCTTAACTTGACTGGGTAAGTTATTCTTGGTTGAAATTGTTTACCTTTTAGAACTTTGAAGATAGAGCTCCAAGCTCTCCTAGCCTGGAGTGTGTCTGTAGATAAATTTGCTGCTATTTTAATTGGTCTTCCTTGGTAGGTAGTCTGACCTTTTTCTTTTGCTGCTTTTAGAATTTTTTCTTTTTTACCTATTTTGTATAGGTGAATTATTATGTGTCTGGGAGTTGGTCTTCTCATTTGTTGTCTTGCAGGGGTTCTCTGAATCTCTGGTGTTTGAATTTTGGCATCACTGATGAGATGAGGGGAGTTTTCTTGAATGATTTCATGAAATGTTTGTTGCAGTGTGGCATCTGTTTCTCTCTCTGCCTCAGGAAGACCAATTACTCTTAGTTTTTTTTCTCTTGAAGTGATCATTCATCTCTTGAAGG
>NW_007144140.1:0-3663 GCF_000164805.1 Carlito syrichta
AGTTTATATTTGGGTTTTATTTTTAGAAGCTTTGTTGCTGATGATCAGCTTTATATATTATGATTAGAAATTAGAAACTTTCATAGAAATTAGGATAGATATATAGGACTTTAGAATAGTCATCTTGTAAAGAGATTGTAGTCTATTGTTCCAAAAGGTGGCCCACTGTGAACCTTGGACTGGGTCACATCCTATAGAGCCCAAAGTGACCTTTGGACTGGCCCACATTCTTTAGGAATGGTTTAAGCTCTAATTAAGAGCTTCTGTAGCATTGTGCAAGTAGTATTAGCATAGAATAGAAAGGTAATAAAGTTTAAGTTAGTCATCATGGGTATTGTGTGAGCTTTAGAAGTTATTGATTATCAGAACATCATCATGCTAGTAGGGATTGTTGCACTGCTCTTGAAGAGCGTTAACTAGCAAAGGGAACAATAAGACAGTCTTGGAGTTTGTCCCTCCTCACATCTCAGCATCTGGTGGGTGAGGGACGTCCCTCCTGCACCTGGCTTTGTGTTCACGTGAAAGACTTGTGAGACTGTCTGTGTAAAATTTGGGGATAAATACCTGCTATAACTTTCAATAAACGACTTCTGCTCATTTCACTGAACAGTTGTCCACTTTCTTTCTTTCTCTTTCTTCCTCTTTATATCTATCCTTCCGTCTTTCTTTCTTTTAATATTTGTCACTACAGATTCGCCAATGCCACCACATCTTCCAAGGGACTCCCCAAAACTTGTAGGGGCTGGCCCCCCACAATCATGTACATTTCACACAATACCCACTCTTCTCTAGTCCCCTCTTTCTATATTTTTGTATTTCAGAGAGAACTTTTTAAGGTCAAATTTGAATGTTTCTCATTCAAACTAGATGTGGCCACTCCAGTGATTTATTCACTTATTCATTCATTTATTTGATGACTATAGTCTGAATAATGATAATAATATAATTCTCCCTAATAATAATGTCAATGATTATACAACTTAATTAATTACATTTATTGAGTAATTAATGTGTGCCCTATACTTTGTAAAATGCCTTACATACTTTATCATATTTAATTTTGACATCAATCCAATGAGGCAGAGACCATTATTTTCCCCAGTTTTGCAAATAAGGCCCTGAAGCTCTGTGTATGCTGTGATGACTTGTTCTGGAGAACATGCAGTGCTATATTTCAAATCCAATTCTGAGATGAGACACCTCACTGACACAGGACATACTGCTTGGAACACAGCTTTTTTGTCCTCCACAGTTTGAGTTGCTTCAAGTGCTTTGCAGCAGAGCAATCCAATCTTACCCATGTAGCTGTGTCTCACTTCAAAAACAACTGTGAGAATTCTAACTTTTCAAAAAGTTTCATAGCAGCGTGCTTCAAAGTTGAAAACTCTCAAAGTAAATTTAAATGATGACTTGATTTATAAAATATTCATTTACATTAAATCTGCAAGGCCCACCTCTGGCACAATCCCTTGGCATGGCTTAGGGGATTGTTTTACATCAAGACACTAGTGATGTGACACTCAGCTCATATTAAATGACTTCCTGGGAACTTTTAAATCTGTATACTGCTCAGGAAATACTAAAGCCCCCAAATTCTCACATGATATAATATTTTAGACTCACAGATAGATACTTTGGCCCTGAAGTCTTTTCCCTTCTTTTCTCCTCACTCCTCCTCCCTGTCTTCCTCCTTCCCTCCCTTCCTCTTTTCCTTCCTCTCTCCTTCCCTCCTGTTTCCTCCCTCCCTCTTTTCCTTCCTATTGCCTCTTCGTCTGTCTCTCTGGTTCTTTGGTGTTGTCTGTCTTTGTCTCTGAAAGACAAAAGAAAAAAGCATTTCATTAACTTCCTCTTCATTTACAAGACCATCCATGTGCATGCATGAATTAGAAATATATTTTATTAGGCTCCAACTTTCAAACTGTGTCCTTTTAAGGCTACTCATTCCCATGTGAATCCACTATAGAACGATGTCTCTTAATAGCAATGCAGTAGAACTTTAACATTTCTTGTTCTTTGTGCCTGTCTGATTCTCAGGATGCGGTCCTCTCACAAATCATTGTTTTTCTGATCCACATTATTTATAACATATATATGTGTGTACCAGACACTGTGCTGGTTCATGATTCCTGGGGAAACAACATTGAGTCAAACACATATATACAGGGTCATTTTAAAATTATTTTAGATACTTTAAGGATTAGAGGCCTCACCATATATCATATTTTACATAGCAAAATGCAACTGAATTCCACATTAAGTATCTTTTTATCATAAAATTTGAATAATTTCATGTTTGCTTTTACAATTATTTGACTATGGGTGATATGTAATTTAAGAGTGACTCTTTTGTCATCATTGTATGTAATTGGAAATTTTTGTGAAGTGTGGAGACTGACATTTTTATGAATACTAAATTTAACAATTAATGAAGTTGGCATAGTATTCTATTTTTTGGACAATTAAACATCTATTTCAATGTAATAGTTTCTTTTTATATTTAGGAGCCAATACATTTTTTCCAGATCTAAAATACTATTTTAAGTCTTTGAAAGTTTGATGACTTTAGGCACTGTGACTGGGAACTTATATAGGACTTTGTATCATCTGCCTTGAGGCTTTATCCAGCTAGAGAAAGATTTTAAAAAATCTGGAAGTACAAGGCAGGGTGGACTGAAACGGTCCATGCTATAGTATAAATATATACCAGACAGCACAAGAGTGCAGGTTTGGGTTTACTTAATTCAGCCTTGGAAGGAGGTAAGAAGAGTGGTCAATGTGGACTGGGTAAAATTTGAGCTGAACTTGAAATCCAAGGGAACTGGTCTAGAAGAGAGGTTATAAGAGAGCATTCCTGCAGAAGAAGGTCCTTTGCAAATAAGAGGAACAGAACAAAGCATATTGAATCAAGCTGTACTGTAAGGATAAGAGTGGAGTGCCAGTGGGGGCTGTGGCATAGGGTGATCATCTCCCCATCAAGAAGGCAGATCATGAAGGGCCTTGTTCCTCAACAAGAAGTTTTAATTTTATCTTGAGCACAATAAGGAGCCACTGAATATTTTGAAGGAACAAGAGTGGAGAGGATGAAAAGTGTCCAAAAAGGATTTAGGAGAAAGAAGTGGCAGAACTTGGTAACTCTCTGGATGTCTGGTGAGACCCCCAATTACAGATGAGTTGACTAGAAGCATGGTGGTTCAGGATGCCTTTCCTATGCTAGGCCACTCTGGGCAGCAGCAGGCCCCACCCCTGTGCAGGGGTACACACCACTAGGCTGTCATCTCTGGCTGCTGCTATGGCCCATGTCTCAAAGATCTACAGGAAGGTTTTAGGAAAGGAGAAGGAAACATTGAAAAGAGGGGACCAGAAACAAGTTTTTAATCTTGGTAGAAGCTCATTTGGAAGCAGCAAAAGACTCTGTATGCTGATCTCAATTTCCCATTTTCAGGCCTAAATGTGTGATGTTTTCTGTCAGGCTCGCTGACCAGACCCACTCCCCACACACTCTGTTGATTCTACATTTCCTGGGAGCTCTTGGCCTGCTGGGGGTTCTTTCTTGTTGTTCAGTCATCTGTGAATACCTAATTCAAAAGGTTAATACACTGAAATGGTTTAAACATAAAAGGGAGGTTGCCAAGCAACTGGGAATCTGAAATATCCTTGTCAGGT
>NW_007144141.1:0-3733 GCF_000164805.1 Carlito syrichta
GGCTTCTGACTCTTACATTTTCTCCTCCTACTTTATTGGTTCTTATGACTCAGGACCGTAATTTATTCATTGTGTGTTCTCACTTGGTGGTTTTTCTTTTGTCTAGATGTCAGCTTTCTAGACATAGCTGAAACTAGTAATGGTTTGGGGAAGCCTGATTCCTGAAAGATGTTACAAAACAGAGAGTAGACTTTCAGGCTGTAAAAATAATGATCCTCTTTGCTTATTTAAAACACTCCATTGCAGGTGAGTTCACGTTTCCCTCCCTCACCCTTCTCGGCCTTTCTTTCCTCTTCTCTGCTAATATGTAATAGCATCATGCAGCCAAAGTGACCCAGCCGCCCTCTGTAACACTTCGGGGGAAGAAACTTAGCTTCTGAAGGAAACTTGATCTGGAACCCGGAGCCTGCTTCCTCAAGGGTTTTGGAGATTTTTCTTGCTCAGATACTTTCTAAGCAAATGATGTGGGAAAGAGTACGACAAGAAACTATATGTGACCTGAGAGCAGAATTATTCACTAGAATTTATTCTAAAGTTTTCTGAATGAAGTCAGCTTTATCTTTTTTTAAAGGTTTTAATTTTTTGGAGCTTTAAAATGTGTCTAAACCTGAAATGTAAATAAAGTGTAACATGGAGGGATGTGTTACATGAGTCTTGATGAACCATGAAAAGTTTCTCTTTCCATCTCACTTTGGTCATGTTTCTAGAGGTTATTGTGATGCCTGGGATCTGTGAAGACAGCGCTCAGGCTAGGAGCTCTGGAAGGTGATTGCCTGAGTTTTGGACATGTTTTCACAAGACATTTATTCAGAAACAGCCAGAAGTAATCTGGCCCCATGCTCAGTGGCCCTTAGGTGCCAGGAGGTTTCCTGAGAACTCCCAAAACTTGAGGGAAACCATTAATATTTTAATCCAGGCAGTGTTGATTCCACTATGGAGATCTAGAGCAAAGGATACAAATGTAGCATGGGATACAAATGAACCAGCAGATCTGAGGCACAGTTGCAGACATTCCTGAGATCAGCTGACAGACTGTGGGGGGGGCTGGTGCACAACATGTGTCTGCAATTTTCCTGACCCTATTACACAGTTCTCCCAAGTGACTGCTGTTTCTGCATGTAGTAAATTTTTCAAACCCAATCTAAATACTTCATTATTATATTGTATATATTATGTGTCATTATAACACAGATGTATTATTTTTTACTTCCAGCATATTATCATATACCAAAATCTCCAGAAAAATCTGTACAGTTTGATGCAGATGAGGAAATGCAGATGAATTTTCTCATATTTATGCAGAGTCTAAAATTGTTATCGCAGCATCGATTACACCACTTCCTCTTGGTTATCTGAAAATTGTCCAGGAATAGATTAGCTGATTTTCTTTTCATGTACACCCATTATGTGAGCCCACTTTCTTATAGTTCAGAGACAAAAGAGTACAAAATAAGAAGGCAAGATTACCCTTTGCAAAGAAATAATGAGTTTGTAATATTTCAAAATTGGATTTTTTTTTTCATGAGAAAGAAAGCAATGGAACAGAATGTTTTATTTTGAGGAAAAAGCTTTATTTTTAATTCATTTTCTCAATATCTCAACTCTATTCCATTAGGGTGTAATAAACTTTAACTAGTAAGTATGGTGAGGGGTTTTAGTTAGAAAGTTGACAGAATGTCTTAGGCTGTGCTGTTCAATCCGGTAGCCACAAACCACATGAGGCTATTGAGCAGTTAAAGATGGTAGTCCAAATTGAGATATCCTGCAAGTATAAAACATACATCAAACTTCTGAGGACTTAGCTCAAAAATGTAAAATGTCTCAATCACTGTTCATATGATCACACATTGAAATGGTAATGTTAAGTAAAGTTTATTATTAAATTAATTTTACGTTTTAAAAATGTGGCTACTAGAAAAAATAATAAAATTACCCATGTAGTTTGTATTATATCTCTGTTGGAGGAGAGTTTTGATACTCAAAAGTATGATCCCTCAATTGCAGCACCACCTGGGAGCTTGGTAAAAATGCAGAGTCTCGGGTACTATCCCAGATTCATTGGAACAGAGCCTGCATTTCATCAATATCTCCAGAGGACTTGCAAGCACATTAGAGTTTGAGAAGCACTACTCTAGTTGAGGAAGGTTTCTAAAAGGTTTAATATATTTTTAATCCTAATAAGTATTTCTTGGTTTCCCATGGAATAACTGGGAGTTCCCTGAAGACAAGGACTTTGTCCAAAACTCCTTGGCACCCACAGTGTTTGGTATAGTCTTTGTCACACAGAAGATACTCAATAAATGTTGAATGAATGGATGGGCATGTAATCTTTCCTGTCACATTTTGGATGGAGACTTTCACATAAAGTGAAAGATTCTGATGGGAAATCACTATTGAAGGCAAATAATTTAAGGTAATGGCATCATTTGGGTATCTGAAGCACATAACAACGTCACATATTAGGAACCTAATTGATATCTCTCTCTGGACTTTTAAAATGAATCTGGCTATGGTATGGAAAATTATCTATAATGGAGCAAAAGTATAAATTAGATCATGATATGTGCTTGGTCCATGGTACCCTCCTCCTCACATAATTTATTACATCTTCTCTTAAATTTATTCCTTTTTGTTAAGTGGCCAAGTTTTCTCAATCCAATGAGGACTATGATAATATGTCAACTCCTCACAAAGACATCTTTTCTGAAATGATGACCCCAGCCCTTCTCTGTCATTCCCATTGCCTCCCTCTGCTTTATTTTTTTCTCTTAGTACTTACATGATGTTATTATTTCCCTTCCCCACTAAGAGGTAAACTCATTGTTGGCTGAAACGTTGACTCTTTCACTTATAGTTCCAGTCCCTATTATGGGGCAGGTTGCATCACAAAAGCTCAATAAATATTCTTTGAATGAATGAAACTATGAGTGAATATGTTGTGATATAACTGAGCATTGAGGAGTTAATTATAATTAATTATACCTACCTCCTCTGAAAACTTTTTCTGAATAATCTTCACACACACAACAGAGAAATAAAATACAGAAAGCAGACATGGTGGTGAGAAAGACCAAATAAATCTTTTAAACTTCTTCATAAGTTACAAGTAATACACATAGCAGAAAAAGACATTATAAAATAAAAATTTTTCCCACTAATACCCATGACTCTCAAGTGCCGCCCCCCCCTTTTTCTTCTTTCTCTCTTAGACATAAAACCTCCCTCGCCTTCTCACTACATGTCTAAAATTTCTTCCTCACCATCTGGTCCAGCCACACAGCAGTCCAAATTATCTAAAAACAAAACCCAAATTATCTAAAAAAAAACAGAGGGTCATATGGTGAGCTGTATATTGATGCATGAGTCATGTGCCATGGAACCCAGGAGAAAGGAGCTATTCTGTCTGCTTGGGGAGTCAAGAAAGGCTTCAGGGGGAAGGGCAGAGAAAGTAGGGATGAATTGGAAAGATGGTGTGTTTTGGAATAGAAAAAAGCAGAATTAAAAATATTTGTTTCAAAAGTGAAAGGAAATGACACTAGACAGTTGGACTGGGGCCAGCTGGAACTTTCAATGAGGAAACTAAGAGAGGAGACTACTACAGTGTATTATGTGGGAGGCGATGCCATCAGATTTGGGTTTTGTTTTTAGATAATTTGGACTGCTGTGTGGCTGGCCAGATGGTGAGGAAGAAGTTTTAGACATGTAGTGAGAAGGAGAGGGAGGTTTTATGTCT
>NW_007144142.1:0-3828 GCF_000164805.1 Carlito syrichta
GTGATTGCCTGAGTTTTGGACATGTTTTCACAAGACATTTATTCAGAAACAGCCAGAAGTAATCTGGCCCCATGCTCAGTGGCCCTTAGGTGCCAGGAGGTTTCCTGAGAACTCCCAAAGCTTGAGGGAAACCATTAATATTTTAATCCAGGCAGTGTTGATTCCACTATGGAGATCTAGAGCAAAGGATACAAATGTAGCATGGGATACAAATGAACCAGCAGATCTGAGGCACAGTTGCAGACATTCCTGAGATCAGCTGATAGACTGGGGGGGGGCTGGTGCACAACATGTGTCTGCAATTTTCCTGACCCTATTACACAGTTCTCCCAAGTGACTGCTGTTTCTGCATGTAGTAAATTTCTCAAACCCAATCCAAATACTTCATTATTATACTGTATATATTATGTGTCATTATAACACAGATGTATTATTTTTTACTTCCAGCATATTATCATATACCAAAATCTCCAGAAAAATCTGTACAGTTTGATGCAGATGAGGAAATGCAGATGAATTTTCTCATATTTATGCAGAGTCTAAAATTGTTATCGCAGCATCGATTACACCACTTCCTCTTGGTTATCTGAAAATTGTCCAGGAATAGATTAGCTGATTTTCTTTTCATGTACACCCATTATGTGAGCCCACTTTCTTATAGTTCAGAGACAAAAGAGTACAAAATAAGAAGGCAAGATTACCCTTTGCAAAGAAATAATGAGTTTGTAATATTTCAAAATTGGATTTTTTTTTTCATGAGAAAGAAAGCAATGGAACAGAATGTTTTATTTTGAGGAAAAAGCTTTATTTTTAATTCATTTTCTCAATATCTCAACTCTATTCCATTAGGGTGTAATAAACTTTAACTAGTAAGTATGGTGAGGGGTTTTAGTTAGAAAGTTGACAGAATGTCTTAGGCTGTGCTGTTCAATCCGGTAGCCACAAACCACATGAGGCTATTGAGCAGTTAAAGATGGTAGTCCAAATTGAGATATCCTGCAAGTATAAAACATACATCAAACTTCTGAGGACTTAGCTCAAAAATGTAAAATGTCTCAATCACTGTTCATATGATCACACATTAAAATGGTAATGTTAAGTAAAGTTTATTATTAAATTAATTTTACGTTTTAAAAATGTGGCTACTAGAAAAAATAATAAAATTACCCATGTAGTTTGTATTATATCTCTGTTGGAGGAGAGTTTTGATACTCAAAAGTATGATCCCTCAATTGCAGCACCACCTGGGAGCTTGGTAAAAATGCAGAGTCTCGGGTACTATCCCAGATTCATTGGAACAGTGCCTGCATTTCATCAATATCTCCAGAGGACTTGCAAGCACATTAGAGTTTGAGAAGCACTACTCTAGTTGAGGAAGGTTTCTAAAAGGTTTAATATATTTTTAATCCTAATAAGTATTTCTTGGTTTCCCATGGAATAACTGGGAGTTCTCTGAAGACAAGGACTTTGTCCAAAACTCCTTGGCACCCACAGTGTTTGGTATAGTCTTTGTCACACAGAAGATACTCAATAAATGTTGAATGAATGGATGGGCATGTAATCTTTCCTGTCACATTTTGGATGGAGACTTTCACATAAAGTGAAAGATTCTGATGGGAAATCACTATTGAAGGCAAATAATTTAAGGTAATGGCATCATTTGGGTATCTGAAGCACATAACAACGTCACATATTAGGAACCTAATTGATATCTCTCTCTGGACTTTTAAAATGAATCTGGCTATGGTATGGAAAATTATCTATAATGGAGCAAAAGTATAAATTAGATCATGATATGTGCTTGGTCCATGGTACCCTCCTCCTCACATAATTTATTACATCTTCTCTTAAATTTATTCCTTTTTGTTAAGTGGCCAAGTTTTCTCAATCCAATGAGGACTATGATAATATGTCAACTCCTCACAAAGACATCTTTTCTGAAATGATGACCCCAGCCCTTCTCTGTCATTCCCATTGCCTCCCTCTGCTTTATTTTTTTCTCTTAGTACTTACATGATGTTATTATTTCCCTTCCCCACTAAGAGGTAAACTCATTGTTGGCTGAAACGTTGACTCTTTCACTTATAGTTCCAGTCCCTATTATGGGGCAGGTTGCATCACAAAAGCTCAATAAATATTCTTTGAATGAATGAAACTATGAGTGAATATGTTGTGATATAACTGAGCATTGAGGAGTTAATTATAATTAATTATACCTACCTCCTCTGAAAACTTTTTCTGAATAATCTTCACACACACAACAGAGAAATAAAATACAGAAAGCAGACATGGTGGTGAAAAAGACCAAATAAATCTTTTAAACTTCTTCATAAGTTACAAGTAATACACATAGCAGAAAAAGACATTATAAAATAAAAATTTTTCCCACTAATACCCATGACTCTCAAGTGCCGCCCCCCCCTTTTTCTTCTTTCTCTCTTAGACATAAAACCTCCCTCTCCTTCTCACTACATGTCTAAAACTTCTTCCTCACCATCTGGTCCAGCCACACAGCAGTCCAAATTATCTAAAAACAAAACCCAAATTATCTAAAAAAAAACAGAGGGTCATATGGTGAGCTGTATATTGATGCATGAGTCATGTGCCATGGAACCCAGGAGAAAGGAGCTATTCTGTCTGCTTGGGGAGTCAAGAAAGGCTTCAGGGGGAAGGGCAGAGAAAGTAGGGATGAATTGGAAAGATGGTGTGTTTTGGAATAGAAAAAAGCAGAATTAAAAATATTTTGTTTCAAAAGTGAAAGGAAATGTCTTTAGACAGTTGGACTGGGGCCAGCTGGAACTTTCAATGAGGAAACTAAGAGAGGAGACTACTACAGTGTATTATGTGGGAGGTGATGCCATCATGTTTGGGTTTTGTTTTTAGATAATTTGGACTGCTGTGTGGCTGGACCAGATGGTGAGGAAGAAGTTTTAGACATGTAGTGAGAAGGAGAGGGAAGTTTTATGTCTGAGAGAGAAAGAAGAAAAAGGGGGGGCGGGACTTGAGAGTCATGGGTATTAGTGGGGAAAATTTTTATTTTATAATGTCTTTTTCTGCTATGTGTATTACTTGTAATTTATGAAGAAGTTTAAAAGATTTAAGAAAAATATGTGTAGGTTGCCAATAGGATGATCATGATCCCTCAGCCAATTTCTATAGCACATCAGCTACAAAGGGCCTATGGTCAACCTTTACTTCCATGGCTTCCTCCTTGCTACCCCTAAGAAACCTCAGGGAGGTGAGTGGGGCCATCAGAATATACTTCCCCCCTCTACCAGTATGTGATGGCTCACATCTGTTTGGCAGAAACTAAGCAAACGCTCCCATATTTGCAGTTACTGTGAATATTGTCCTGTACCTCTCCTCCTCTATACTTTTGACTTAACTCTTCAAGTCCCTACTCCATGGCTTCTGAAAGTGGTTTCCTGAGCTTTTAGAAGGTCCCTGCTCAGCCTCTTGACTGAATGCACGTCAGCAACAGGACAGAATTCAGGAAGACTCTTCAGTTTACTTCACTGAGCTGCAAAATTTTCCAGTGTAATGTCATTTTAAAAAGATTATTTTAGCATTATATACTCAAGTCATTTTATTCATTATTGGGATTATTTAAAGTACTGTAAAAGGGGATTGTGCAAATGTATAAATGCTCTCAGTGATGTTTCTTTACACGCAGTAGTGTTAGGGAGATGAAACGCATGCAGTGGTGAAATGTGGCATAGTTACCTGTCTTTTAGTGAAATCACCCAAGAAAAAGAAACCTAGACAGTCACTTTTCAAGCACACTAGAATATGAAATAGTGTCAAATTACATGATAAGAAATACCTAGG
>NW_007144143.1:0-5990 GCF_000164805.1 Carlito syrichta
CCCCCCTTCTCCTGGAAGTTTGGCCACTACTACCAATAACTTTCTTGTAGTATTGTGATAATGGTTCAAGGTATGCTTATGAGAAGAACATATGGTACTCTGTTCTTTTTGTGATAGATCACTGAGTATGATAGACTCTAAATCCATCCAAGCTGTTGCAAAATCCATATGTTTGCCCTTCTGTATGGCTGCATAGTATTCCATCGTGTATATGTACCACTTTTTAAAATACAGTCCAGCTTCGATGGGCTGCATGGCTGATTTCATGTTTTTGCTATTGTGAATAGAGCTGCAACAAACGTGTGTGTAGGCATCTTTTTTGTAGAATGATTTGAGTTCCTCCAGATATATTCCCAATAGGGAGATTGCTGGGACATATGGAAGGTCCATTTCTAGTTCTTTCAGAAATCACCACACTGTCTTTCAAAGAAGTTGCACTAGTTTGCATTCCCACCAGCACTGTAGAAGTATTCCTTTTTGTCCACATCCTCGTCAGCATCTGTTATTGTTTGTTTTATTAAAGATGGCCATTCTTCATTGTCTGTAATTTGAATGGAAGATTTCAAGGATACAAAAATTTTGAAATATGTGCACTGGAATGTTTGTCCTATATAATGACCAGCAATCTCTTTATGTCTTCTCAGAAGGGACATCCAAGAGGTTTGTTAGTTTCATAATGTCCTCAGAGGGGACATTGGAGTGCAAAGGTTAATTTACTTGTTAAAAATCATTTACAATGTTATAGGAAAAACCCGACACCATAAATCTGGGAGGTCTTTTTTACTTAATTTAGACATTTAACATCATCTCATTTAGGCTGATTAGAAAATTCATTTTAAAAAACCAGACAGCCAATAAATTTCTGGAAAGGAATAATAGTGGAAGGAAGGAGAATGTCTAGCTCTACCAGACACTAAGCCATATTAAAATTTGCTGTTGGAAGGGAAATTTAGGGTAGCAAATCTATTCTGTAAGGTCATACCAGGGAAGATAAATGTATATATGAGTGAATACTCATAGAAGGGCTTCACATACATTATCTTTATCTTTTCAGTGTTCTTGTGCTGATGAGACGCCGTACAACTTTTTTTATTGACTGCTTATTCTGGGTTAAGCTCAGAGGATTGATGCTTGCAATTAATAAGTTATAGGTAATAAAACAGGCACAGAAAAGAAAGAATTGCAACTTAAACTCAGCTCTTTATCTTGTTTTTTGGAAGATAAACTATGCCTAACATAATATATACATTAAATGTACAGCACATAATGTAAACTGAACTTTGCTTGATAATGATTTGTCAAGGTTGGTCCATCAGTTGTAATGAATGGACCCCATTGTAATGGAATGTTGATGGTGTGGAAGGTTTTTGGGAGGGGTAGGAAAAGTAAATGTTTTCTGTCCTTTTGGTTTAATTTTTCTGTGACCTAAAAACTACTCTTCAATCTAAGCTGAAATTTTCTTTTAAAAGTATGTGTCAGGGACTTGAATAACCAGATAAATCAGTGGAGCAGAGTACAAAGTCCAGAGATAATCAAAATACATAAAAGAATGTTTAATAATAAAAATTCATCCTTCAAACATGAGACATTTAGGAAATATTTATAAGCACTAAATATGTCAAGAACTCCATTTGGAACTAGAATATAGTGATGAACAAAGTGAATGTGATCTCTGCTTTCTGGAATGTTACAGTCTGTTTAGGAAACCAACATGAAACAAACACAAATGAATATATAGAAGTGATCTCTTGTTTTCCTTCTGATCACTCAGGAAGAAAGGATTGTAACCTACCATCTTTATTCTGGGACAGTGGAAACTTTCCTTTGAGTCTCATTTTATGTTAGAATCACTGGGTTTGAACAAATTCATAGCATAAATAAGATTTTAAGCACATATTTTCTTTTTTTTTTTTAATTCACTCTCTCTGGCAGAGTTCTGAAAACATCTTGTTCCAAAAGAATGCTTTTTCCCTTTGGATCTTTGGAGTAAAACCTGAGAATAAATGAGGAACTTGTACTAATCATTGATTTAACATGTACTCAATGCTGTTATAGATCAGAGGTAAATAGAACCTTACATTGAAGACATGAATTTAAGTATTCTATTTGGCAACAGTCTCTGTGTGTGTTTAAGAAATTCTATAAGCTTCCATATTTTTTGGCTAGTGGGACAAGGATCAGCACTCTTAATTTTCTAGTGACCAAAAACAAGAAGCAAACTTGGCCAAGGTGAAAATATAACATTCCTCATAGTTTACTTAACTGGAAAATCTAAAAACTGAACAATTTAGTACATTAAACTGGGAAATTAAGACACAATGTCTTAGCATAACTACTTATCTCTGCCCCAAAGGTTGAAAGCTAAGCATTGAAAGAATTGTGTTAAATAATAGACTTACTAAGCTCACCTTGGAAGCCAAGAACAGGCTAGGAAATTATATACTCTTTCCTTCTGGAGCCCACATCTGATTATGAGCACTTTTCTTAATATAGGAGCCTCCATTTAACCTCTTGTGCACTCACTGTCAGTGCTCATTTCTACCTGCTTCTTCCTCAGCAACATCAAAGATTCCTAGAGAATAAAATTCTTAACTTGATAGGGAGCATCAGTATATGGAAAACATAGGCCAAACTCAGAGGATTGTTTGAGCTAAGGAGTTCAAGGGTATAATGCAGTATGATCTTGCTTGTGAATAGCCACTGCACTCCAGGTTTAGCAACATGGTGAAACCCCATCTCTGAAAAATTACAAGAAAAGAAAAAGAAAGCAAAAGCAGAACCAGAGGTGCTTTCAGGAGGAGCTAAACACAAGGAAGTCTTCAGGCATATTTCACTTGCATCCTGTGTCCTTGTGAAAAATGCCCTACCTACAGGTGCAGTTGCAGTAGTTCAGGAAGGGCATCCATTCTGTCTACTTCAATGTATTCTTCCACAGCTAATAATACTTTTAAAACAAAAGGAAGCTTCTGTCATTCTTGGACTTAAGATCTTTCTTTTTTTTTTTCATTAATCAGTATTTTTTATTATGGTTTTGTGGGGTACAGTTAAGGGTTAGGTGTACAATGACATTTCATTCAGGCACCCTGTAGATAAGAAGTGTTTTCCCATCCCCCGACAGATACTTAAGATCTTTCAATGAATTTCCATGGCAGTTGGAGTAAATCCAAACTCCCTACCCTGGATTGATTAGAGTGAGTCAGCCTTTCTGACTTCATCTCCAATCTCCCCCTTGCTTACTACCCTCCAGCCACACCATCCAGACATCTGCTTAAGCCCTTTGCACAGCTTTTTCATCTTCCTGGGGTTCTTTTACCCTGATTTTCTTTTGACTGGCTCTGTCTTGTCATTCATTTCTTAGGTTAGATGTTACCTGCTCAAAGGGATCTTCTCTGACTACTCATTCTAAATAGACATGCAGTCACCCTGTATCACTTGGTCTTATTTTAATTCTCTTCTTAGTCCTAAGCAGGGTCTGATGTGACTTGATTTTTTATTGTCTTTCATTTCCCACTAGAATATAGTTTCCAAGAATACAAGATATTTTACTGAGTTGCTCACAGCTCTATTCCAAGTACCTATGATGACTTATGACCCCAGATGTATTCAGTAAATACTGTAGGTTATTAAAATATTGTTGATATAAATGTTTTCACACTGTCCCCCAAATGAATTACAGTAATGGCCTAGGCAAAAATGGTGACAACTGAAATGAACAAAGAAAAACAATGACCATTATGTTTATGGGACCAAGTCTTCTCTACAAGACAGTTTGAGGTAGAAGCAGAAAACTTGATGAACAGATATCTTCATTAATTGAGCCAATGTGTATTGAGTATTATACTCATGGATCAATATCAGGCATAGGTCTAACAGAGTGAAAAATTAAAACCCCACTCCTATGATTTTAAGGTTTTCATTGATGAAGGCTTCAAGCCCTCAGAAGGGGAAAAAAATCTGTAAAACATGAGTAAGATTCTCAAGGGGACTCTAGATGAGCTCCAGGATCAAGATAGAAAAAGAACCTGTCTGGAACATTACTTGGGATGGGTGCTTTGAAAGCAGAAATAAACTGGGTGCTAAAGATAAATTATTCCTATTATTAAAAATTTGCTGTGAACCTATTCAGCATATAAAATGACAATCAAATTTGAAAATAAATTCTGAGGAAGAAAAACGTGTGGAGTGAGTTGGATCAAATAAAGAAAAAAATGTGACAAAGGCCATGAGATATTTTAAATGTGTGTATTACAAATGTACATAAATTACATCTCTTTTTAGTTGGAGTTGGAATTACTTGATGAAGAAGGTTGTCTGGAGAGAAAGGCTATTATAAAACCAGTAACATGAGAATGAATCTGTGGTTTGAAGCTTCACCTAGCATCTGTTTGAAGACTGGCGTCTCCTGTTGTCAAGTGAAATGACTATTTTGAAATGAGTTCTTATGCTTAAATGTGTACATCAGGAATCCATTTTATGTTTAATATATTGCTTTGTTACTTATTTGTTAACTATGGGTTATGAAACTCATTTCTAATAGTTCAAAGCCTTTATTTTAGGTATGAGTGCCATTGTCAACATTGTCAATTTGAACAAAAGTTAAATGACAGAAGAAACTTTAGCACTGTGTAAATGTAACATTTGAATCATCATTTTATGTTCAGTTTCTATATTTATTTATAAAACTATTGGTTTATGCTCAGGCACTATCTCTTTTAATGAAGAATGAGGAATTGCATGTGATTATATTTACTCTTCATTTCCTTTATTATTATTTTTTTGAGTCAGAATCTCACTCTGTCACCCTGGTTGGAGAGGAGTGGTATGCTTACAGCCACTGTAGACTTGAACTTCTGGGCTCAGGCAAACATTCTGCCTTAGACTTCCAAGTCATACACCATCACGCCCAGCTAATGTTTTGATTAATTGTAGAGACAAGGTCTTGCCAAGTTGCCCATGTTGGTCTGGAGCCCCTGGACTCAAGCAATCCTCTTGCCCCTGCCACTGTGCTTGGTCTAAACTCTGAAAATCTGTAAGCCACTCCAACAATATGATTAATTACCTGCTATGCACCAGACACTGTTTAAGTCATTAGACATGCATCAGTGAACAAAAAAGACACAATTTTCCAGGATCTTACAGTTTGGTGGTGAGTGGTATATACAATTTAACATTTATTATGATAAACAATTATCAGGATAAAGAAGTAAATTACATAGTAGAAGTTTCTGCATACTCAGGGATAAATAGGCCCTGATAAAGAGAATCAGATTGATGGGAGACAGAAAGAAGCACAGTGAGGCAAATGCAATTTCAAATAGTGTGGTCGGGGAGATCCTTAGTGAAAAGACAAGATCTGAAAACCGTCTAGATGAGAAGAGCATTCCAGGCAGAGAATAGCAAGTGCAAAGGCCCTGAAATACAGAGCTTGCTGTAATCAAGGGACTGCAAGGCAGTCAGTGTGACTAGGGTGGAATGAGTGAGAGGGAGGAGGAGCATAGCAGTGGGTCATGTAGTGCAAGAGTTAGCAATCAATGCAGTCTATTTTTTTGTGAATAAGGTTTTTTGGAACATCCTGATGTCCATTTGTGTATCTATTTAATGTAGTTTCATGCTGCAACTTCAGAGTGGAATAGAAGAGACAAAGATTGCCTACGCCACAAAAACTGGCATTTTTTGATGTTTTGTTTTTTCTTTTTTTTTATCAATATTTTTTATTTTGGTATTGTGGGGTACAATTGGGTTAGGTATACAAATATGTTTCGTTCAGGCACCATTGTTGATAAGGGGTGTCTCCCTGTCCCCAGACAGATATTTACTACCATTAATCCCACCTCCCTTCCCCTCCATCCTCCCCCATAGTTTCCCACCACTGTAAATCCTTTTCTTATAGTATTACAATAGATATTAAAGGTCCACTATATGAGTGAGAACATGTGATACTCAGATCTTTGTTTCTGTGAGAGGTCACTCAGTATTATAGACTCTAGTTC
>NW_007144144.1:0-529 GCF_000164805.1 Carlito syrichta
TTCATCTCCAATCTCCCCCTTGCTTATACCCTCCAGCCACACCATCCAGACATCTGCTTAAGCCCTTTGCACAGCTTTTTCATCTTCCTGGGGTTCTTTTACCCTGATTTTCTTTTGACTGGCTCTGTCTTGTCATTCATTTCTTAGGTTAGATGTTACCTGCTCAAAGGGATCTTCTCTGACTACTCATTCTAAATAGACATGCAGTCACCCTGTATCACTTGGTCTTATTTTAATTCTCTTCTTAGTCCTAAGCAGGGTCTGATGTGACTTGATTTTTTATTGTCTTTCATTTCCCACTAGAATATAGTTTCCAAGAATACAAGATATTTTACTGAGTTGCTCACAGCTCTATTCCAAGTACCTATGATGACTTATGACCCCAGATGTATTCAGTAAATACTGTAGGTTATTAAAATATTGTTGATATAAATGTTTTCACACTGTCCCCCAAATGAATTACAGTAATGGCCTAGGCAAAAATGGTGACAACTGAAATGAACAAAGAAAAACAATGACCATTATGTTT
>NW_007144145.1:0-398 GCF_000164805.1 Carlito syrichta
TTTGTAAGCTTTGTCCCTGTGACTTGCCAGCCTAAATAATGAGTGCCCAGTGCCTGTAATTCTTCATATTGGGTGTTCCAGTTACTGGTCCTCCTCTGCGATGGATCCCACAATCACTTGTCCTCCGTTGAGATAGGTTCCCTAATGACTGGTATTCCTCTGTGTTGGGTGCCTCAGTGAAAACCAGTCTTCTGTGATGGCAGCCCTAGTGCATGGACTTCCTCTGTGATCAGTGCCCAAGAACCTATGCTTCCTCTGTGTTGGGTTACCCAGTAAGTGGCCCGTATCTCTTATCAGTAAGCCAGTGATTGTCTTTCCTTCTAATGAGTGCCCCGGTTACAGGGCGTTCACTATGATAGGTGTCCCAGTGACAGATCCTCCTCTGTGATAGGTGCATC
>NW_007144146.1:0-5803 GCF_000164805.1 Carlito syrichta
TCAGAGACAGACCAATATAAACATGAAACAGTGTAAGTCAGAAGGCAAACAATGAACGTGATCAAAATAAATAGTCAAAATGATAAAATCATAAGTCACAATAAGAGATCAGACTAAAATCACTTCAGCTCTGATCTCTGGCCTCTCCCCTTTGTTTTTCCATTGCAGGCAGCTAGGTTTACTCACAGCTTGGGTTTGGCTGCCTGGGAGTTGCTTTTATCTGATTCAGCTTAGGGGTGGGGCTTTATCTCCTCTTTAGCAAAGTAACCTTAGGAACCAAGGTGGAGTTTGTTGATAGGTTAGCAGGGCAATGGAAATCTCTGCCTGGAGAAATGTGGAGACAGATTCTCTTTCATAGATCACTTTCTCTCCGCTTGTCTGGGTCCCCAAGCTTGGGGTCACGGGTTGAGTGCCTCAGCCAGGATGGGCCCGGAGCTCCAGAGCTCCAAAGCTCCAACGGGCAGGCGGTGAGTGGCCAGAGTGGCCCTGGGCCCCCCACAGGGTACTTCAACCAGGAATGGGACTGGTGTCTCCAAGGGGCGGGGGTCCAGATCTTCCCTGAGTGACCAGAAACTTGGTGATGATGAGAGAGATATAGCCAGGGAGCTAGCTGAGACCTGAAACTCCCACTCACACAGTGGAACAGCAGCAGCAGGGGGCTGCAGTAACTGGCTCTGTGTGGGACCAAGGGTCCCCAGGCCTCGGACCAGTGCGTGCTTGTGGTGGGCTTGAAATGCCAGCAGGTGGTGTTATCCCTCGCTCCAGATGGTCTTTACCTCAACTGCTCGACCGCCCCTCAGGCACTGACGGTGTGGTGTGGAATGTCTGCCTCAGCGGCAGTGTGGCAGCAGCAGCAAGGTGGCGGAGGTGGTGTCTGGGCCACTGGCACAGGCTGTGTGATGTGTAATGGCTGCCTCTGTGTGGCGGCTGCCTTGGAGGAGGCGGCTGCTCCGCTCCCTCAGAGGAGGCAGAGGAGGTGGTGGCTTGGCTGCCTGGGAGGAGGGGGTGGCGGCGGCTCCACTGCCTGGGAGGTGGGGGCGGTGGCACCTCCACTGCCTGGGAGTGGGCGGCGTTCATGCCTACGCTGCCTGGGAGTGGGCAGCAGCGGCGCCTCTGCTGCTTCGGAGGAGGGTGCGGAGGTGCCTCCACTGCCTTGGGGGAGGCCACGCAGCTCTGCTGCCTCAGGGGAGGCCACGGCTCGCCCCAGGCACTGGCAGTGCGATGTGGAATGGCTGCCTGCCGGGGCAGCAGCCACCACAGTAGCTGCCCATACCTTGGCAATGCCTCAGCAAAGTCTACCGTCGAGCTCCGTTTGAAGAGTAGGTTGCAGACGATGGGATCTGCAACCTCCGGGGAGAGAATCAGAGTCTCTTTGTGTTTTCCTTGGTGGAGAGTTTCACAGACAGAGCTGCCCCATCGCCATCTTGCCCCGGTGTCCTTACTTCCTTTAATATTTATACTTGGAGGTGTTTTCTCAATGAGGTATATTATGTTTGAAAAACCCATCAATGAACTAGCCATCTACCCACTGAGATCTTCAAATACATAAGCAATTGTTAACATAGCTCCTTCCCATTGACTAGGTAGTGAGGGTGGCATTGGAGCGGGGAGGGCACCAAAGGCTGCAGTTTTGGTGGGGGTGGGTGGGTCTGTCAGTCTCAAGTTGTCTACTGTCAGCATGTAGGAATTAGTTTAGATGAAAACACAAGTAATGGCAACTAACTGATACTCTCTTTAGCATGGAAGCAGAAATGTCCAGCAAATGGATGCTTGAAATCAATATCACTCTGTGTTCTCCTCTATTTTTCTGGTATTCAGACAGCTCCTGAGGGCTCCTTTGCCTCTGCTGATGTCCTCCTCAGCAGGCTAGCTCACTGCTCCTCTGTCTCTGGTGTGTGAGACTATCTGGAACCCGATTTAGCGGAAAAGAACTCCCCAGTATCCACACAGAATCTTCAGGTTTGGAACCCGATTTAGCGGAAAAGAACTCCCCAGTATCCACACAGAATCTTCAGGTTTGTAGCCCATGTATGACCTTTTGGGAGTTTGGCAAAACCTCAGTAGAGAATGAACCTCTGAGTCCCAAATAAAATGAGGCAGGATGTCATGAGGAACTGCTGAGCTTGTTCCCAGTGAAACATCTTCCCCTCAGAGACTGTTAGATGATGTTCTTTACCCAAGATGCCAAAGTTGTATAAAATGCATGATTGTATATTGAACAAACCATTTCCATTTCAATTTGGAAATTGGGCCCTATCAGTTCTTTTTCAGGAGTATTGATAGCCAAAGCAGTTTCTGTGATGTATTCAATGAACCAAGCCTATTAAATCACTGTTGAACCAAGCTGTGTATACATATGGGGCTATCTCAGACTCCCATTGAGATAAAATCTGGGCTCGGTCTTGCATCTGGATCCAAAAACAATGATCTCTGCAATTAATTTGACATCTTCTAGACTAGGACATTCAGAACAAACCTAGAGAGTTTGTTAACAGACACTTGAGAGATTCAGTTTCATTCATGGAAATTGTTGGTCAACCTTACATTGCAAAAACAAAAGAAAAAAATTCTTTAAAGTACAGTAAAAGTTTCCACCCTATTTTGAAAATCACTTTATATGTAACTGCATAATACTTCCTGGCAGACATTCCAAAGGGCAATTTTTTTAAAAGGAAAGTAAATGCTGAGGTGTTCATTGTGAAAGAAGGGCGGAACGTGTGTTATTCACAAGTACTGTTATGATACATTTACATGGCACATGTATTTCTGGGATGTGGAGAACACTGACTTCTGTCTTGATGCATTTCTCTGAGGATTGCACACACCCCACCCACAGGCAGGGGGAGTTAGAGTTTGGCGTCATGCAGATAGAAGCCCTGAAGCTGACCAAGCAGATTGCTCTGGCTTCCTGCAGGCATCAGGACATCAAGGTACTGGTTTGCTGCTGTAGTGCACCTGCTCCTGAGAATGTTGTGTGTGCCACTGTGGTCCAAAAGCTGCTTTGCTAACTCTCCATCAGGCAGGCATCACTGGTGTCCAACAAAACATCATTTTCAAGAAGCCAAAAGTGTAGCTCTTACATAAGTGTATACTGAGCACATGTCTAAGATCTGTTTAACTCTACAATGTGGGAAGCAGTGGGATGGCAGTGCTGGTTAAATGGAGGAGAATATGAGAAGCCAATGTGTGAAGTCAGTGGCATTAATAAGCCAGAGTAAGAAAGCTGAGTTAGATATAAAACTGGTTAGTACTGACTCAACCAAGCAAAAAAGAAATCATCAGCTTTGAATTCATTATTCTCCCTACAGAAATCATTTGCTTCTCTACTGAGCAAAAATAATTTGAAGCTTTTCTGTTTTCTACAAGTTAACATCTAACTTCAGTGAGATTGAGGCTATAATCAATAATAAATAGTAAGTGAACCTGAGACATTAGACCTAACGTCAGTAATCCTTTCTTTAAAGGGCAGATAGTAAATATTTCAGGGTTCAATGTTCCAGTAAAACTTTTTTTTTGAGTTGGAGTCTCACTCTGTCGCCCAGGCTGGAGTGCAGTTGCACACTCATGGCCACCCCAGCTTTGACCTGCTGGTCTCCAGTGATCCTTCCACCTCAGCCTTCCAAGTAAATAGAACTATAGACATGCGCTACCACCCCCAGCTAACTATTTTTAAAAAACTAAAAAGGCTGTGGTCCATCTGGCTGGTGGTGTTTGCCAACCCCTACTTTTAGCATGGAGTATGATATTGACAAGGCATGTAGAAATATTTTTGTCTGGCTTTCAACTTTGGGTTATATTTTTTCTTAACAATTTGAATGAGTTGCTGATGATGACATGTAGATCAAGTGCAGCCTTCAGGGCTGCGGTGGGGGCCACAGTCTCTGAGTGGCATCCCCTGTTCCCACCCCTTCGCCCTACCCCAAGTTGACCATGGTCAACCTGACATGTCATACCAGGACTTGGCCACTTGTGCTCTGTAGCTTTCAATGAGTTAGTGAATCTCTAGGAGCCTCAGTTTTTCTGTCTGTGAGATGAAGCCAATAACCACAAGTTTGCAGTTTGCTGTGAGGGCTATAGGCAGTGGGTGTTCAGAGAGCAGCACCATGACTGGTATATAGTAGGTATGCTCTCAAAGAAAACTGCTAACTTGGGAAGCTGAGATGGGAGGGATTTCTTGAGCACAGGAGTTCAAAATCAGCCTATAACATAGCAAGACTCAGTCCCTAAAAGAAAAAAAACTGCTTCTATTAGCTAACACTTCATTTTTGCCTCTGTTACCTAATGAAGTACTCAACAGCATCTCTCTGCAGTAGGCAAATGCCAAGTCCTGTTTCACAGATGGAAAATGAAGCTGTATGACAGTGGTTTGCCAGTTGGTGGGGACTAAAATCAGGTCTGCAAGTGGGAGCCCCTGGCCTGCCTGTCTCGAGTAACAGCTCATTGCAGAGGGAGCCATGGTGTCTCCATCTCCTGTCACCAGTACAGGAGCAGGTATTCCAGTTGATGTGCCTGCCCTGAGGGGCCCCCAATGTGTTCTCCCTGGCTGTAGCCAACAGGGAGACCCCTCTCAGAGACAGAAAGTGGTCACATTGTGGATATCTGTACCGGGAATAGCAGAACCCTGAGAAAAGACAAGGACATCAATACAGGTGGATAGTATCCTTGTTCTCACTGACAAAACATAAACTTTGGTTGAATTTCCAAGAAAGCAAGATGTTTAGAAAGATTTGAGCAGAGAGGATTTTTACCCCTGCTAAGTTTATTTCTTGATGTCTTTGGGTAGTAGATTATAGATAGAATGAATTGCCTGAAGTTTAGTTACTGTAAGTACAGTGTGTTCCTGTCCAGAAGTTTCTGATAAGTAGTTCAGATTGAGTATGGTATGCACCCAATGTCTTGGTCCTACTGCCTTCTTCTCTGATAGTGAGCCCGTGATGCCTTTGAATACAAATACTGGCCAGGAGTTGACTTTCTGTCAGTTACAGCCTGTTCTCAGACCATGTATCCCAATTCTGATGTAGAAAATAATGTTACATGAATCCTCTGAATGTGGATCAGGGAGGCAGCCCAAGCCACCTTCTTCTGTATTTCAGAAGTGTATGCTCAAAGGAATATTCTATTGGGGTAGGACCGCCTTGGGGTGTAAGGAACGTTTTTTCTATCATAGTAACACACATCACTTTTGTAAAAAGTATATTAACTAGTGACACTGGCCCATGGGAAGTAGATTTCATGTGCCTATGGCTACCTAGCCTCAGGGTCATCCATGGCCTTAGCCCAGTTAGGTCCCTATGGGTTTCTTTCTCTTTCTTTTTTTTTTTGAGTTGGAGTCTCACTCTGTCACCCAGACTGTAGTGCAATGGCTCCTCCCAGCCACCGCAGCCTGGACCTGCTGGGCTCTGGTGATCCTTCCGCCTCAGTCTTCCAAGTAGCCGGAATTACAGGCATGTGCTACCACGCCCAGCTGTTTTTTTTTTATTTATTGTAGAGATGAGGTCTCGTTGCCCAGGTGGGTCTCAAACTTGTGGACTCAGGCAATCCACTCACCTCAGCCTCCCAAAGGTGTGGGATTACAGGCTGAGCCACCAAGCCCGGCTAGGTTTCTTTTTCATATAGATGCTCAGTTGTCCCTCACTCCATTGGAGACTGCTGATCCATGGAAAGAGGAAATAGCAGCTGTGTCTCCAGTTTGCCCTTTTTTCTGTCCATATATTTTGACTGCAATTGACACAGCTCAGTCTTTTTGGCAGCTTGGTTTGAAGCTGTTGCTAACACAAAATTGAAGTCACTTAGAACAAAAAAT
>NW_007144147.1:0-697 GCF_000164805.1 Carlito syrichta
CATCTTCCTGTCCATGGGGATACTCTTTGGGTAGCCCTGTGACCTTGTTTAGTGTCCCTGGCTGGAAGCAATACTGATTGGCACCCAGCATGGTATTTCACTGTGTTTCTGTTTCATTTCCCAACCTCATTCACTCTTCACTATCCTCCTCATAATTCAGCTACTGTTGCAGGTCATTGACTTAAGGCCACCATAGATTTCAAGGTCCTCTTGGAGAGAGCAGAGGGCCAAGGCATGACTGGGACTTGTTATAGATATGATCAGGACACGCCTTCTTTCTGAATGGTTCTGATCCTCTCCATTTGGAAAAACATGCCCATGAGACTTGTCTGGATTCCAGATGTTCCCCTTTCCACCCATGTAGCCAGCATCCCTCATACAAAGGGAAACTCAGACCCAGAAAAATTGGCAGTTCAGGAAGAGTGAATATAGTCATGTTTTGAAGTTAAAACCAGCCCTATCCCACATGGGCTTGCTCTTCCTGTCTCTGCTCCATACAACTTTCCCAGATGCCACATACCAGTGTGACATCAGTCCTGCCATGTTGTTCATTCTTGTCAAACGTTGCTAAACAGAAGATGTCCTGTTAATCTCGAGTATTGACTATAGAATTTAGAACAAAAAGAGACTTCTGTGATTTTTGCATTCCAGGTTGTTGCAAGAGATTTTTTTCTACTTTCCTAACAACTGCCCTGAT
>NW_007144148.1:0-1078 GCF_000164805.1 Carlito syrichta
AAATTCATGATTTTGTTCTTTTTTATGGCTGCGTAGTATTCCATCGTGTATATGTACCACGTTTTTTTAAATCCAGTCCTCTTTTGATGGGCAGCATGGTTGTTTCCAGGTTCTTGCTATTGTGAACAATACTGAGATAAACATATGTGTACAGGTATCTTTTTTATAGAGTTATTTGAGTTCTCCAGGGTATATTCCCAGTAGGGGGATTGCGGGGTCATATGGAAGGTCGATTTTTAGAGCTGTTAGGAATCACCACACTGCTTTCCACAGAGGTTGCACTAGTTTACACTCCCACCAACAGTGTAGAAGTGTTGCCTTTTCACCACACCCTCTCCAGCAGCTGTTACTCTTTGAGTTGTTGATAGTTGCCATTCTGACTGGAGTTAGATGGTATCTCAGTGTGGTTTTGATTTGCATCTCCCTGATGATTAGTGAGGTTGAGCATTTCTTCATGTGTTTGTTGGCTGCTCAGATGTCTTCTTTTGTGAAGTGTCTGTTCATATCTTTTGCCCATTTTATAATGGGGTTGTTTGTTTTTTTCTTTTCAGCACGTTTGAGTTCCTTGTAGATCCAGGATGTTAAGCCTTTGTCAGACCTGGTGTTGGCAAATACTTTTTCCCAGTCTGTAGGCTGCCCTCTGCTCTCTTGATGGTTTCTTTGGCTTTGCAGAAGCTTGTCAGTTTAATAAGGTCCCACTTATCTATCTTCTCTCTTATGACCTGAGGGTTTCGGGTTTTGTTCAGGAATTGGATGACAGTTCTGATTTCCATGAGGGTATTTCCTTTCTTTTCTAAGGTTCCTTTGGTTTGAGGTTTTACATTTAGGTCTCTGATCCATTTGGAGTTAACCTTTGTGCATGGGGATAGATAGGGGTCCTGTTTCAATCTTCTGCATGTGGTCAGCCAGTTTTCCCAGCACCATTTACTGAATAGGTTCTCCTCTCCCCAGTGGTAGGTGGTGGGGGCTTTGTCAAAGATGAGTTGGCTGAGAAATTGAGGTTTTGCTTCTGGAATCTCAATTCTATTCCATTGATCTATATGCCTGTTCCTGTACCATTACCAAGCTGTTTTGATGA
>NW_007144149.1:0-739 GCF_000164805.1 Carlito syrichta
TCTCTCAAAAAATTGTTTTTGAGATGGCTATGACAGTATTCTTTATTTTTTTGAGTCGGAGTCTCAGACTGTCGCCCAGACTGGAGTGCAGTGGCCGCTCCTGGTCACCACAGCCTCGAGCCGCTGGGGTCTGGCGATCCTTCCTCCTCAGTCTTCCAAGTAGCTGGAACTACAGGCGCACGCTACCACACCCGGCTAAGTTTTTGATTTATTGTAGAGATGAGGTCTCGCCAATTTCCCAGGCGGGTCTTGAACCCGCGGGCTCAGGCAATCCACTAACCTCAGCCTCCCAAGGAGTGGGATTACAGGCTGAGCCACCGAGGCAGGCTTATTACAATATTCTAACTTTTTTTGCAGAGTTTACACCAAACTTAAATCAAATAAAAGTGCTTCTATTTCTTTTTTTTTTTTTTGAGTTGGAGTCTCACTGTGTCGCCCAGACTGGAGTGCAGTGGCTGCTCCCGGCCGCTGCAGCCTTGACCTGCTGGGTGCCGGTGATCCTTCCACCTCAGCCTTCCAAGTAGCTGGAATTACAGGCATGTGCTACCACGCCTGGCTGATTTTTTTTTAATTTATTGTAGAGATGAGGTCTCGCTGCCCAAGCAGGTCTCGAACCTGCAGGCTCAGGCAATCCAGTCACCTCAGTCCCCCAAAGGCGCAGGATTACAGGCTGAGACACCGAGCCCGGCAAGTGCTTCTATTTCTAAAACCTAAACATGATGTGGAATGTAGTTTGTAT
>NW_007144150.1:0-701 GCF_000164805.1 Carlito syrichta
CAGGCGCACGCTACCACACCCGGCTTAAGTTTTTGATTTATTGTAGAGATGAGGTCTCGCCAATTTCCCAGGCGGGTCTTGAACCCGCGGGCTCAGGCAATCCACTAACCTCAGCCTCCCAAGGAGTGGGATTACAGGCTGAGCCACCGAGGCAGGCTTATTACAATATTCTAACTTTTTTTGCAGAGTTTACACCAAACTTAAATCAAATAAAAGTGCTTCTATTTCTTTTTTTTTTTTTTTTGAGTTGGAGTCTCACTGTGTCGCCCAGACTGGAGTGCAGTGGCTGCTCCCGGCCGCTGCAGCCTTGACCTGCTGGGTGCCGGTGATCCTTCCACCTCAGCCTTCCAAGTAGCTGGAGTTACAGGCATGTGCTACCACGCCTGGCTGATTTTTTTTTTATGTATTGTAGAGATGAGGTCTCGCTGCCCAGGCAGGTCTCGAACCTGCAGGCTCAGGCAATCCAGTCACCTCAGTCCCCCAAAGGCGCAGGATTACAGGCTGAGACACCGAGCCCGGCAAGTGCTTCTATTTCTAAAACCTAAACATGATGTGGAATGTAGTTTGTATTTTAACAAATTCTTGTTTTCAGTATATTCAACCAAGAAAAGAGAAACAGTAACAGAAAAGAAAGGCAAGATAGAAAGAAGGAAAATGAAAGAAGGGAGAGGGGAAGGGAAGGAAGGAAGAAAGGGAGGTAG
>NW_007144151.1:0-766 GCF_000164805.1 Carlito syrichta
CTACTTCAAAAACTTCTCTTGACAATTAATAGAACAACCAATCAAGAAAACCAGCCAAGACATAAAAGAACACAACAGCATCATCAATCAACAATATCTAGTGTTTGTAGAACATTCCACCCATCTACAGCAGATTACACCCTCTGTTCAAGTGCTCTTGGAAATGCACAGCACTCAGCGCATACATTCAAAAATAAGATTCTCAACTCAAATTCTAAGGTCGCACCTTAAGAAGCTAGAAAAAGGAGAATGTAATAAACCCAACGCAAGCAGAAGGAAGAAAATAATGAAAATAAAAGCAAGAAAAAATGAAATTAAAAACAGAAAAACAATAGAGAAAACCAATTAAACAACAAATTGGTACTTCATAAAAGTCAATATATTGACAAAAACTCTAATGAGATCAACAAGAAAAAAAGAAGAGAGAAGACACAAATTGCACATACAAACTTGACAATGTAAATGAAACAAATCAACAAGACAAGAAATACAAACTACCGCAACTGGCCTAATATTACACAGGTAATTTGAATAATTTGCTACAACTATGATATAAATTGAGTTTATAATTGTAAAATTCCCAGTTTTGTAAGAAAAAGAAATTTCCAGACCCAGATGGTTTCACCAGAGGATTCTGGAAAACATTTTAAAGATGATTAATTAGCGTGTGCCTGTAGTTCCAGCTAATTGGAAGGCTGAGGCGGAAGGATTGTCGGAGCCCAGCAGGTCAAGTCTGGGCGATGAGTGAGACTCCAACTCAAAAAAA
>NW_007144152.1:0-863 GCF_000164805.1 Carlito syrichta
CAGGCTGAGGCGGAAGGATTGTCGGAGCCCAGCAGGTCAAGTCTGGGCGATGGAGTGAGACTCCAACTCAAAAAAAAGACATATTAATACCAATTCTACACAGTATTTTCCAGAAAATAGAAGAGAACACTTCCCAAGTCATTTTGGGGATTAGGTATTATACTGATACCAAAACTAGACAAAGCGAGTACAAAAAAGAAGACTACAGGTTAATGTCCTTCACGAATATGATCACCGACATCTTTAACAAAATCATATCAAATATAATTCAGCAAAATCGGAAAAGAATTATACACCATGACCAAGTGAGGTTTACTCCAGAGATACAGGCTGATTCAATTAAAAAAAAAATCAATGTAACCTACCTCCACAAACCACAGAAGAAAAATCACACAATTGTATGAATCTATGCAGAACAAAAGGCATTTAACAAAATCATCATCTATCTTTGACCACCACGCTCCCAAAAATAAGAAAATGGTAATTTCCTCATGGTGACGAGGGCCATGTATAAAAAACCATCAGCAGCTGGGCTCGATGGCTCAGCCTGTAATCCCACGCCTTTGGGAGGCTGAGGTGAGTGGATTGCCTGAGCCCGTGGGTTGGAGACCCGCCTGGGCAGCGAGACTTCATCTCTATAATAAATCAAAAAATCAGCCAGGCATGGTAGCGCATGCCTGTAATTCCGGCTACTTGGAAGGCTGAGGCAGAAAGATCGCCGGAGCCCAGCAGGTTGAGCTGCGGTGTCTGGGAGAGGCCACTGTACTCCAGTCTGGGAGACAGAGGGAGACTCGAACTCAAAAAAAAAATCAGCTGACATTCGACAAATAATGAAAGACTAAATGCTTTCTCCCTATGATCAG
>NW_007144153.1:0-837 GCF_000164805.1 Carlito syrichta
CCCTAATTGCACAAGGTATGTTTATAGAAAATCCCAAGGATTCTAAAAAAAAAATCTCCTAGAAATAATAAGTGATTTGTACAAGGTACAAGACACAAGACACCAGATCGGCATATTGAAATCAACCATATTCCTATATACTAGCAATGGACATGTGGACACAATACCATTTTTTGCTTGCTCAAAAAAAAGGAAGCCGGGCTCGGTGGCTCAGTCTGTAAACCCAAGGTGTGGGAGGCTGAGGTGAGTGGATTGACTGAGCCCGCAGGTTTGACACCCGCCTCAACAACTTGGCAAGACCTCATCTCTACAATAAATCAAAAATGAGCCGGACGTGGTAGCGTGCACCTGTACTTCCAGCTACTTGGAAGACTGAGGCAGAAGGATCGCCGGAACCCAGGAGGTCAAGGCTGCGGTGGCCGGGAGCGGCCACTGCACTCCAGTCTGGACAACAGAGTGAGACTCCAACTCAAAAAAAAAAAAAGAAAAACTTGAGCATACATGTAGCAAAACACATTCAGGAAGTCGATGCTGAAACCTAAACAACACTGGTTGAAAAAAAAAAAAAAAAGCAAAGATATCTAAATAAAGGAAGAGATTTGCCCGTTCATGAATTGGAAGACTCCACAAAGTCAGGATGGAAATTCTTCCAAAAATGGTGTAAAGCTTGAACACAATTCAAGTCAAAATTCCAGCAATAATTTTGTGTAGCTAGAGACAAGAATATTCTACAGTTTATATGAAAAGGTCAAGAATTAGAATACTAAACAATGTGCAAAGAAAAATAAGGGGGAGGACCCCATCTACTCAATGTCAGGATTTATTGAGTAGCTACTG
>NW_007144154.1:0-854 GCF_000164805.1 Carlito syrichta
GGGGCCCAGAAAGTGCCATGAGGAGCCCATCTTCTTTGTGAAGTGCCTACAATGTGTTCAGGGTCCTCCTCACTGGCTCTGCTCCCTCCAGAGGGAGTCAGAAAAAAAGAGACTGAGGCCCTGATGTCAGAAAGAGCAGTGATCCCCAGTGGCTGTGAGCTCCCCCAGCCCCAGAGCATGTCTGGCATGGTTTGTGAGGCTGATTGGATTTGTGGGACCAGTATGGATTTCCAGGAGCTGGCCTCCCACCCGTTGCCTGGCCCACGTCTCAAGCCTCAAACCTCCACTCTGCTGGACCCTCAGCCTGTCCATATGGACACTGCCTGACTGCCTGCTCCTGGGCAGTGGGTTACAAAGGTGTCCATGTGAAATTGAAGTGTGTTCAGCCGAAAATGATGACTCCATATTGAGTCTTTAAAAATTTCTGCAAATGTACTTTTTAAAGACAAAATAAGATTATTTCTCAACAACATTGCTCAAAGAAAGTACTAACTTCTTTCTTGGAACTTAAACTATCCACCCAGAGACATGATTTTGTTGAAAGCCAGAGCAGCAGGAAAGGTGGGGTGGGCTGCAGGTCTCTGGCCAGTAGCACCCAGGCCCGAGGATGCTCCAGCCTGGCACCTGGGCTCGGGCTCCCACCCAGGGCACCTCTGGGCTGGATGCCTGAGAGACCTCCTGGGAGGCACTGCCCCTTCCATAGGCATTGGGGGAAGGAGGAAGGACAGTTGTGGAGGATGAGCACCCGTGAGACCAGCCATGCTGAGTGGCTGTGCTTGACCCCTTTCTGGGTGGGAAGAGCCCTGGGGTCATGTCTTCAAAGGCCCTTATGACCCCCACTTTGGATAGGAGTC
>NW_007144155.1:0-4010 GCF_000164805.1 Carlito syrichta
AAGCAGGCAGTACTGGCAGAAATCAGATGCCTCTGGCAGTGCCAAGACTGATCTGGAAACTGCCATGTGGGTAACACACCCAAGAAGAAACTTATACACAGCCCAACTCCAGGCACTGCCACATACTCACACAGACTGGAATTTCCTGCTGGCTCTGCTCCTCCAGGCTCCCAGACTCAGACACATGCCCTTCTCCAAAGTCCTTCAGTCTGAAGCAAGGAATTCAAGAAAAAATGCAGTATCTTACCACTTGGAGACAGAGAGGTACAACTGGAGCCTTGGGCTGCAGCCTGGAATTTTCTTTTTCCAAATCAAGGTCCAAATGTATGGGGGCTTGGTGCTTCCAGGTGGAGGGTATCTTGCCACTCAGTCCCACTGCTGTGGGTGGTGGGTGCTAGTCCCTTGGAAGACCCTTGTCCTCTCTGTGGCCCTGGGGATGGGGGCTCATCTTGGCTGGTACATATGAGGAGAAGGTAATAAGATGCAGAGGTCTTTCCTTATGCAAGCTTTTTGTGTTTCATCAATACCTGTCCTCCAAGAGCTGGGACTCATGGAAGCCAAGTATGGGGTCCTGTTCTCCGTCCTGCCCACTAGCCCTGCCAAACCTTTTGTGGAACACCAGGGAGGATGCCAGCGTTCTGCTGCTATAGCCTCCCTGGGGAGTTTCTCAGCCCTCTGCAGGGACAGGTGCAGCCAGGGGAGCAGGAAGGGGCTCATGCCTAGCACACAGATATCCCATCACCAGGAAAGATTGCAGTCAGTATAGACCATGCAAGGCCCACAGAACTCCTAGGACAAACCTTGCATGACACTGCCAGGTGGAAAATGCAGGACCCAGTGACCAAAACAGATCAAGCAGAGCTCTCAGGCCTAGAGCACCTTTTGAAGTTTTCTATTAAAAAAAAGCAGAAACTTTCTCTCTAGGCCATAGATAAATTAGCTAAGGACAAATGCAGTGTGATGATCAGATATCATCCCAACCCAGATAGAACTTAAGGTCAGCAGTGTCTGCTTCCCTCATTATTTCTATTTTTAATAATTGCATCTGGGCCTCCCGCAAAAATAGCAAGAGGTGAGACCATTTCAAGTGCTAGCATGATCCCCTTTGTCAGAAAGCCACGGGGTGCAGGAAAAAGTGGCCAGGACTCCAGCAGCATGGTAATGGCAGGACTCAGAGAGCCCTTAGCAATGCCCTGACCTGTTGCCCAACTGTGCAGCCATGTAAACAGTCCAGTGAGGGCAATAAATGTCTGAGCCCATTCAGCAAGTGAGGCCCCCAAGCAGGGTGTACTGGTCCTCTGAAATGCAGAGTTTGGGGCAAAGAAGGAGACCTGTGTATCCTGTGGTTGACAGTGGGCCCTTGGACCTGCTTGCCGCTCACTCCCTCTGTTGTCCGCTGCAGACATCAGGCTCAGCCTCACAGGAGCTGGGCACTGCCCACACAGGGAATGAGAACCTGTCCTTTTGGGAGGCACCAAAGGGATACAGAGTACACTTGAGAGACTCCTTTGTGCATATGGTGTGCACATGTGTGTATGTGTGCATTTATGTGTATTCATAAGTGTGTACACATAAATGTGTGAATGTGCTTAAACATGCATGTGTACTGTGCACAGGCACACACATGAGAATGGGCTCCTGTGTGTATTTACAAATGTGTGTGTATGTGCACATATGCGCACCTGAGTCTTTGTGTGTTTATGTGAACATGAGCATGTGTATATGCATGAGCATGTACATGAGTATGTGTGAACATGAGCATGTGTGCACATGAGGGGGCATGTTTGCACATGTGTGCATGTGCAGGTCACTCCACCAAGCCCAGAGGGATAAGGCTTCTCTAAAAGACTTAGGCTCCAGCTGGCCATCTGCTTCCCCGCCTGGGAGGCTGGCATCAGCCACCACTCCCTCTTCTCCCGCCTCATCTTGAAGCCAGCATCTCAGGGGGCTGTGTTATAACTGAGTCAACCCCAGGACCCAAGCCCCTGCCTCCCATGGCTGTTAGAATCATTGAACAGGGGTCCTTCCTCAGGGGGACAGGACTGCATCTGAGTTGCCTGGCCTGTGAGAGCCTGTGCCTGATGCTCCCCAGAGTCCACTTCCCATTTCCACTGAAATGATGTGTCATCTGACTCCAGACCGAGACAGACTTGTGGCTTCTGGGGAGAGGACGGAAGAGAGGCAAAACAGAATTGACACAGCTTTGCTCTTAGGTGAGCCCTCCGAGGGCCTCCAGCCTGCCTGCCCTATGGAGCAGCCCGAGTCACAGGTGCTCCTTTCTGTTCCCCTCACACATCCTCTAGGCAACTGAACCTTGCCCTTACATGAAGGCTGTCACTCACCTTCATCGTCCACCCCTCATCAACTTAACAGATGCCACCAAGGACCACTAAGTCCTCAGGCTGGGAAGGCAAAGAAGAACAGATGTGGTGGCTTCTGTGGCAAAGAATGTTGACTAATGATAGAGGGGGCAACAAAGCCATCAGACCACAGAGGACACACATGGAGGTGCATGGTGAGTGGGAGGCCGGGGTTGTTTACAGAGCACCTGCTGTGTGCAACAAAGCATTCCCCTTTTCTCTCCACACTAGCCTCCTAGGGAGATGAGTCCCAGCCTCAGGTTGTAGTCCAGGCTTACAGAAGTGGAGCTCAGGGAAGGGGACAGTTGATGTCACTGCTCTGTCACACTGGATATCCTGAGTGCCTGTCCTGCCTCTTCAGGGCATGTGTGCTATATACATCACAGCTGGTGAGTGGGAGTCTCAGGCAGAAGTGAGAGTCTCAGCACAGTGGCGAGAAGTCTCCCCAAAGAGGTTCTGTGCCATTTGTGAACCTGATGCCATGACACCCTTGGAGGTCCTTGGAGAGTCACCATCTTCAGCACTGACACCATGGGTGGTCCCATCCTCTGGATCCCACTGCAATGGGCTGGTCTAACACACCACCACCCAGGTAAGCCCTGACCTGCTCTTGTCAGTGAGTGTTGCTCAGACCGCCTTATTTCTAGCTGCCTATGCCCTCTTCTCCCTCCCCACCATAAAGCCAGCATCATGGGGGCCCAGAAAGTGCCATGAGGAGCCCACCTTCTTTGTGAAGTGCCTACAATGTGTTCAGGGTCCTCCTCACTGGCTCTGCTCCCTCCAGAGGGAGTCAGAAAAAAAGAGACTGAGTCCCTGATGTCAGAAAGAGCAGTGATCCCCAGTGGCTGTGAGCTCCCCCAGCCCCAGAGCATGTCTGGCATGGTTTGTGAGGCTGATTGGATTTGTGGGACCAGTATGGATTTCCAGGAGCTGGCCTCCCACCCGTTGCCTGGCCCATGTCTCAAGCCTTGAACCTCCACTCTGCTGGACCCTCAGCCTGTCCACATGGACACTGCTTGACTGCTTGCTCCTGGGCAGTGGGTTACACAGGTGTCCATGTGAAATTGAAGTGTGTTCAGCCGAAAATGATGACTCCATATTGAGTCTTTAAAAATTTCTGCAAATGTACTTTTTAAAGACAAAATAAGATTGTTTCTCAACAACATTGCTCAAAGAAAGTACTAACTTCTTTCTTGGAACTTAAACTATCCACCCAGAGACATGATTTTGTTGAAAGCCAGAGCAGCAGGAAAGGTGGGGTGGGCTGCAGGTCTCTGGCCAGTAGCACCCAGGCCCGAGGATGCTCCAGCCTGGCACCTGGGCTCGGGCTCCCACCCAGGGCACCTCTGGGCTGGATGCCTGAGAGACCTCCTGGGAGGCACTGCCCCTTCCATAGGCATTGGGGGAAGGAGGAAGGACAGTTGTGGAGGATGAGCACCCGTGAGACCAGCCATGCTGAGTGGCTGTGCTTGACCCCTTTCTGGGTGGGAAGAGCCCTGGGGTCATGTCTTCAAGCTTATGACCCCCACTTTGGATAGGAGTCCAGACCTGCATGAGACAACCTCATGAGTCCTAAACATGGCTGGATGGTGCTGTTCCCAGTGAGGCATCTGTGGTGGTTCACTGTGGTGTGGGCCTGGGATGCATGCA
>NW_007144156.1:0-4191 GCF_000164805.1 Carlito syrichta
GAAATTTAAGAAATAAAACATTTCAGTTTAAATATAAAGAAACTTAAATGTGATGTGGTGTTAAGGAAATAATGGACTATGAGGAAAAAAGTGCATTTTACCTTACAGCTGGGATGTTTCAAATGGCTCAGGGGTCATGGTACTGGGCCTGTAGGGAGGAATATGCTCTACAACAGTGGTCCCCAAACATTTTGGCATCAGGGACTGGTTCCATGGAAGAAAATTTTTCAACAGACTGGGCGGCCGGGGAGGGTTTCGTGGAAGACACTTTTTCCATGGACCGGGGGCTAGGGATGGTTTGAGGATGATTCAAGGGCATTACATTTATTGTACACTTTATTTTGATTATTATTATGTTGTAATATATAATGAAATAATTATTCAACTCACCATGATGCAGAATTAGTGGGAGCCCTGAGCTTGTTTCTCTGTAACTAGACAGTCCTGTCTGGGAGTGACGGGAGACAGCGACACTCGAAGTGTGTTTATGTACAGTTTATTCCATAATCTTGTTTTGGTTGCTGACATTGTAGAAAACCCTGTTACACAAAGATAAAATGTTGGAAATGGAAGCAGGCTTTTCAGTACTGATCTGACAGGAGACAGAGCTTGGGCGGTAACACAAGCTCTGGGGAGCAGTTATAAACAGAAATGAAGCTTGCTCACTTGCCTGTCACTCACCTCCTTCTGAGTGACCTGGTTTCTTACAGGCCACGGGCCAGTTCTGGTCTGAGGTCTGGGGGTTGGGGATCCTGGCTCTACAGATCTGGATGTTTCCTTTATCAGCTACAAAAGTACTCATCTGATAGGAGATAGTGATAGAATAGGTAGAACATTTGGGGCTGTAGGAAATGTCCATACTCATTGATGCCTGCAGCAGCTAGTGCAGAACCACACATGTAAGCAAGTGGCCTGGCCACAGGAAACAGCACACCTAACTGTTAGACTCATCAGACACACCTGCAGCACTGTCCATCTAGCCAGAATGCTTGCAGTCAAGAGCCAACCACCAAGGCAGGAGCTAGCCTAGGGAACCCCCAGAGCATGAGCGTCCATAACCAAGGTTGGCCTAAGGCAACCATAACCTACTTTTACCTTCATTGCAATCCTTTCAGCATAAAGTCACCCCAAGGGAGCCTCTACTCCCATTGAGCATCTGACACCATGACAGTCCCACTAGGATCCTATAAGGCCCCATACTCCCCCCCCGACATGAGAAAGGAGTAACAAAGACCCAGTCCTAAGACCACCCATTTCCACTCCTCAGTCACCCTAAGAATAAAAGTTACAGCTCAACAATTGTTGGGTGCAAAAAGCAGCAGTTTTCTGTAAGTTGTTTCTGCCGGCTCTCCCCTCTCGAGAGTGCAATACTCTGCTTAATCAAGCGACTTGCTTATCCTGCTTCTCTGTGTGTCTGTGAATTCCTTCCAAACATACACATGAGAACCCATTGTCGACCCTCTCATACCAAGAGGGGCACCCCTTCTAGTAACAGTAGGAGAGGAGAGGAGAGGGAGAGGGAAGGGGGAAGGGTTCATGTGAATCTCCTCACATTATAGAGGAGGGACCAGCAGACGTTGTCAAGATGCGTGGAACCCACAAACTCACACTACTCCCACCATCGCACCTGCTGGATGTGAGGGAGGGGACGTCAGAGTCCTCTTCTGGAATGCATCAGTGCTGCTGTGCTATGGGCCATGCTCCCCTCTGCTTTGACTTCAGGGCTTCATTTGCCCTGTGTCTGTGCCGCTCATGTGGTAACCTTTCTTCCATCCCGTTTTATTTGCTAAGACTCTATTGCAATGTAGACCTCTAAAATAGTTTTTCTTTATAAAAATCCATTAATCCCAAAGTTCTTAGGCAGTACTATAAATATTGGTTTAAAACATTAACCAGGAGATTATTGATAAAATATATAATAGAAACTACTTTCCAAGAAAACTTCACCTAAAAATATCCCAGTTTCCACTCTCACCTAATTTCAGTGGAGTGCATCAAAGGGAACTCTAGTACCTGTGTCAAGGTGAAGGTCATTTCTTATGTTTTTTCTACATTATTCTCAGTAACTACCCAACAATAGTGTTTTAAAAAAATCTGTGATGAGGGGAGTTGCCCAAATAGAAATGTGGTTACAAACAGGTCTTCCAACAAGGAAGGAAAAAAATGTCTGCACAAATAGTTCAAACAAGCCGGGTCAAAAGGTGTTCTGAGGAGGGGAACTTGGGACCAAGTCACCTGGGGTGGGCGCTGTAGCTAACTGATGGATTTTGAACATGCATAGAGGGGTTCTGGGAGATGTTTCATTTCTGTCATTAACCTCCAAACTTTGAGAGCCTTTCAACTCCCCAGAACTGAGTCAGAGGCCCCTGGACTGATATGAGGAGGAAGCCCCAGTGACAGTTTTCCTGCCCAGGTCCATGTTACTTAATTCCATAGAAGCAACAGAGGATGAATGGACCACATTAGCATCACATGCATTTGATTTCATTCTTCATTTGTGACAGGGAAAACTGTGTAAGACATTGCAAAATATTTCTGAATTGTAATTAATTCTAGTTAGTCATTAAAATCCTGTGCACAGGCTGGGCTCGGTGGCTCAGCCTATAATCCCGCACCTTGGGAAGCTGAGGTGAGTGGATTGCCTGAGCCCGCGAGTTCGAGACCCGCCTGGGCAACTTGGTGAGACCTCATCTCTACAATAATAATAAAAAAAAGTAGCCGGGCTACTTGGAAGGCTGAGGCGGAAGGATCGCTGGAGCCCAGCAGCTCGAGGCTGCGGTGGCCGGGAGCAGCCACTGCACTCCTGTCTGGGTGACAGAGTGAGACTCCAACTCAAAAAATAAAATAAAATAAAATAAAATAAAATAAGATAAAATAAAATCCTGTGCACGACAATGTCGATGATGGGAATGGATGCAGCCATGTCTCCCACACTGTGCTCCATTTTAAGAGAATGAGGTGGATCGAGCAGCAATATCATTTAAAATAAAGTTATAACACTCTGGGTCGTATTCGAGGTCAGTACACATCTATGCTGGTTTGCCATTGCCCTATCTATCCTGCAGGCACACTCAGGCCTTCTCACGGGGTCCTGCTCTGGCCCATGGCTCTGGCTCTTCTTCAGGCCCAGCTGTTTCCCTCTCCCTCCTGGCACTCCTGGACCAGCCTGCCTATTCTCATCTCAAATCTTGGGCTGGCAACCTGGGCGGCTTCCACTGCTTTTCATGAGTATTTCGCTCCTGCCTCATGAGAGATGACAACTCTCTCCTTTGACCAAACTTGAGACAGGCTTCTTTGAGTTCACCTGCTGAGCAGTCCCTGACCTTGGTTGGTCTCCTTTTTGAAAGAATCCTGCTGAGTCAATTCAATGAAATATCCCGCACCCTTGATCTCTGATAAAATTCTTGGTGTATGACCCCCCTACTGGTCTTCAGAAAAATTTCTATCAAGTCTGTTTAGCCAGAATCCACCTTACCTGCAATGTTTCCTCTTGGTAATTTTCCATCCACCTCTCTCTCTGCTTCCTGTCTATAAATTCCCATTTTTTCTATCTGGATAGAGCTGGATCTCTCCCCCCTTACAGCACTCCAGTTCACAGCCCCTTGGTTAAAGTCTGTCTGACCGTCCTTTACATGTGTCTGGATAATTCTTTAACACATGTCAGGACAGGACATAACCTCCTCCCAGCAGCCATGCATGCCCAGCCACAGCCTCCAAAACCCAAGAAACACAGCTGGACAACAGGTCTCAGGGGCCTGGGAAACCTAGTGGGGCTACCTACAAGGAACCAAGGAGTACCTTGCAGGTAAACCAGGCTTGCCCAGAGGTTCCCTGTTCCCATCCTGCCCACCTCCCACCCAAGGGAGAAGGACCCCACCCACTCTGGACCACTTGGAACTTGTGATGCTACTGCCTTCTCTTTCTCTCCATGACCCAGTGGATTAACTCAGCACCCCCAGCTAAACCCAGTCTGTCTATATCACCCCCACTCATCCTCTCCCTTGGGCCCTGCTGCTCCCACCCATTGTGTGGACTGTGGACCACATAGTATGTATCTAGGCTCAGAGGCTGCCCTTTGAAGTCAAATTCTCAGGAGGAGCCAAGGATTCTTTCTCAAGATGGGTAGGGTATGGTGTGATGCTTTGTGGCTTCTTTTGGCCCACTACTGAAAAGAATTTCAGAGTGGTCAGG
>NW_007144157.1:0-807 GCF_000164805.1 Carlito syrichta
AGTTCTTTCACATATTTTGATAGCGAAATATTGCATACCTACAGACCCAAAAAAGAAGTAGATCCATAAGACTCCTCTTTCACCAATTTCAAAAGGTCCATTCTTATACAAAACTATTCTTTCTTTATAACTTTCCTTACCAAAAAAATGCCTCTTCATATTCATGACTTTCTTCACATCTCTTTCTCTGACTTGTTTCTTTTCTTTACCTTTTTCATAAATAACGTTTTTAAGTTTACAATTTGAATTAACCTTTAAGTAACCCTTGATTAAGAATATTCCTCTTCTTCCCTCCAGTTTTCAATGAGTATTCAATATTTACATTTAGTTAGAATTGGCTGAACTCTATAAGGAAAATAAAACTTGGGTGCTACAATGGACTGCTGCTGGGACCTGGGTTTGGGCATATAACGATGTGACTAGCAAGGAATCAACAAGTCATGCTGAAAAAATTGTTGATTAGAGGTCGCCTAGGGGGATTATTTTAATGAGAAGTGAGATGCTTAATTGTTGGAATGCCATCAACTCCCAACTGGGGTGAAAGTGTCAGAAGAAAGAGGTCCAGCATGGGTGGCCAGGGCTGAATGGGTGGCACCTGAGTTAAGAAATCAATTTGAGCTTCAGTGGCCTATTATTCATGTGAGGTTTGCTGGGATGATAGCAAAGCAATGATGGGCAATGTAAAATTCCCTGGACCTCCAGTGTTTGTGGCCACCATTTCCGAATCAGTGTCCCCACCCTTCCCTTCAGAAGAGGGTACAGTTACTCTTCCTATGGTCTTTCTTGTCCACAATGAACAAGGTCCTG
>NW_007144158.1:0-785 GCF_000164805.1 Carlito syrichta
AAGTGATCAAGTTCAGCTCATGAGTGAGAACATATGGAACTAAGTTCTTTGTTTTCTGTGATAAATCACTGAAAATGACTGCTTATATCCATCAACTGTTCTGCAAAATCTTTCTATCTGCCCGGTCTTATGGCTGCATAATATTCCACTGTGTATATACCACATTTATTTTATCCTTTCCAGCTTTGATGGGCAGCATGGTCGGTATTGTTAGAGACCAACTCCAACACGAGCATTAGGGCCTGGGGCAAGAGAATCAGTCGCGGTGAAGATGACGACACAAGTCAACTTTCTGGGTTGAGTTCGGGACTCTTCCAAAGTTTATTCAATTTTCACATGCTTATAGGGTATTTTCAACCCTTTAACCCCTTCTCATATGTGTCCACAAATTCTTACATTATGTTTTCTTTTACAATCAAAAGTTTTACAATGATCTATTTGTTCCTCTCTCTCCCTTTTTATTTCCATTATGTTAAATCAGTAGACAGGAATGAAAACTTCTGCTGAAAATTGTTAACTGTAAACTTTTAACCATCACCCTTTTTATAACATATTTCTAACTAAATTCTTACATGTAATTTAGCAGCAATACATTGGCATTCACATTTATAACTAATTTTATTATTTCTTAATTTTCCTATAAACATTCTATTATTTATCTATCGTTATTCTTATTTTGCTTATATGAATCCTAATCTAATAATACTTGACTACTCATATTCTATATTTATTTTCTATTTAATTATATTTCATTTAATTACTTTTAACCATTATCCTACTTTTAG
>NW_007144159.1:0-877 GCF_000164805.1 Carlito syrichta
GAATAGTCAAAACAATCTTATCAAAAGAAGAAAAGCAGGAGCTATCAAAGTTCCAGAATTCAAACTTTACTATATGTTTACAATAATCAACACAGCCTGGTATTGGTACAAGGATAGGTACATAGACCAATGGATCAGGACAGAGAATGAAATCCTCAAATTCTCAACCAACTCATATTTGAAAAAACCTCCAAGGTTCACTGGGGAATGTAGAACATATTCAGTAAATGGTGCTGGGAAGGGCTGAACACATACACAAGGTTGAAACAGGACCCTTAACAATCACCATACACATCAACTCTAAATGGATCAAGGACCTAAACTTAAAACACCAAATTATAATAATCTTAGAAAACACAGGAGATGCCATTATGGAAACTGGAACCGGAAACTAATTCCTCTTCAGAACCCTAAATACCCATGCTGTAGAAGTAAGTTAGACAAGTGGGGTCTCTTCAAATTAATGTACTTCTGCAAAACAAAAGAAACCATCAGAAGAGAAGGGATACAACCAACAGAAAGGGAAGAACGATTATCCAGCTATACATCTGTAAAAAAGCATAACATCTAGTATCTAAAAGAAACTCAAACAATCAGAAAAATCAGACAAACATTCCCTTTGAAACGTGTGCAAAATAGTTGATTGGAAACTTTTCATAAGAAGCGATACGGGCACCCAGAAGACACATGAAAATTGCTCAGCCTCACTCATCATCAAAGAAATGCAAATGAGACCACTTTAAAATACCACACACCACGTGTAAGACTGGCCATCATTAATATAAAAAACAGTAACACATGCTGGTAAAGGATTTGGGAATAATAAATGCTTCTGCACTGCATGTGGATTGAAAAGATGAGCAATATATCTGCATAA
>NW_007144160.1:0-737 GCF_000164805.1 Carlito syrichta
ACCAGCTAGCTAACTGTTAGCTTACCTGTTATCTAACATGCTAGCTAGTTGACTTAATCATCTGACTTAACTCTAGCTAACGAGCTTCCTAGGTGGCTCAAACAACTGATTTAATCCCTTAGCTACCTATCTAGCTATCTGACTCTTGCAGCTGACTTAACTCGTTAGCTAACTAGCTAGCTAGCCTACTCAACCAGCTGACTCAACCCGTTTGCTAACTAGCTACCTGGATGACTCAATCAACTGACTTAACCAGTTAGTTAACTAGTTAACTTCTGACTCAACCTGCTGACTTAACCCATTAGTTAACTAGCTAGTTAGCTGTCTTAACCAGCTGACTTAATTAGAAAGCTGACTTAACTAGCTGTGTTAGGTGACTTAAGTACTTAGGTAGCTGACTTAACTGGCCAACTTAACTAGTTAGCTAGTTGGCTTAAATACTTGAATTAAATAGTTAGCTAACTATTTAACTAGCTGTATAACTAACTGACTTAACTAATTAAATAACTAGTTAGGTAACAGACTTAAGTAACTCACCTAAATATTTAGCTAACTAGTGAGCTAGCTTATTTATCTAGCTGACTTAGCTAGCTAACTGGTTAGCTAGCTGACTTTGCTAGCTGACTTAACTATTTGGCAAACAAGATAACTAGCTGACTTAACGAGTTGGTTAATGAGTTAGCTACCTGTTTTAACTAGTTAGTTTTCGAGTTAACTAGCTAACTTGACTAGTTGTT
>NW_007144161.1:0-1219 GCF_000164805.1 Carlito syrichta
AAGACTCTGACTCAAAAGAACAAAAAAGCAAGCAACAAGTATAAAACTCTAGACAAAATATAAAAACCAAACTACCTATGACAGGAATCAGTAAACTTTTTCTAGAAGGATCAGATAGTAAACATTAGCAACTACTGATCTATGCATTTGTAGTACAAATGCAGCTACAGACAGTAAAGAAACAAGTAGGCATGGCTGTGTTCTAATAAGATTTTATTTACAAAAAACAGGCATGCTGGAGTTCACCAACTCTTGACCTGGAGACACTGGAGGGCAAGCAAAAGCAAGCACATTCTAGAGGGGAATTGATATAAGTAAATTGTCGGTGACCTGCACTGACCAGGGAAGGGTTAGGACCGCACCGGTGAATCAGAACGGAGAGAAGAAAACTACTCGGAGGCAGCTCTTCTGGGAACAGTCTGGCCAAGACTGAAGCCGATTTTATTCAAACCTTTTCCAACTTATATACCATTTTCTATACCCTCCAGCAATGTGATAATCACTCACTGGGGGCGTACAAGTTTCGTGCTTTACAAACTATGCATCACAAGACCACCACGAGATCTGCAATTTCCAAGCAAACAATTCGAATTCCATGATGCCTGCCGTTCTTACATTAAGGTCACAGGTGCACAATTTCAATACAAATCGTTCAAAGTGTTTTCCATAATGTTCAATGAATCATTCATATTATACTCTTTGCTCTATACCCTGATTAATACAAAAAACTTTCCTGAGTTAACTCTAGTTCAATCCAAGTTCACTGATTCCCAATATTTTTAACGATTAATATTATCAACTTAACACTATACTATAATCTATAAGTTTAGTTAAATGACTTAACTGTCAGTTATACTATTATCCTATTACGATTTAACGTAATGCCTTATAACTCAGCTAAAACTTATTCTTAAACTACAAAACTTTACTATAATTCATATGTTTCATATGTCTAAACTTTAATTTTTATATGATCTAGTTATTGGACTTTAATACTATGCTATATCCTATTAAGCTAATACCTCATCATTAATTCTTTTATAAATCGTATAGTAACTATTACACTTGAATAATGTAGCAAAAGGAAACAAAACAGCAAGCGTAGATTTACGCAACTATGAGTGTATCTGTATATATTTTATCCTAACAAGTCTACTCTAAAAATCAAATAGTAGCTGTCACACTCTTGAACCAAGGAAATGCAGGGTTGCCAAGATGG
>NW_007144162.1:0-715 GCF_000164805.1 Carlito syrichta
AGGGAGGGGAAAGAACTCCAAACTTGATTATACATGATTGGGTAATTTCTCCTAATGGGTACGGGAACACTTGGTATTGGTGGGTGCTGCCCGTGATTGACAGAAACTCACGTAATGGGCCGAGTGGAATGTTAGATAAGTTAGGTCCATACAGTCCCTGCGTATGAAGTAACCTGAGCTGGCAGGCAAAGGATTACATTAGCCCTTTAAGTTTCCATCCCAAGGTATGCTTAGGAAAGCTTGTTTGCTTAACATTTACATAACATAACATGGTCATTATGGGACAGCAAAAGCCAAACTTAACAACATTTTAAATATGAATGCTACAAACCCATACAGTGAATGTGGGGTAGAAAATCATATACTAAATCTGGGAATTTATAAAATATCACAAGCTTTATTATAGCAAGGCGGTTACTTTTATAAAAGTCTTTGTTCCCTGCAGGTTTACATAGCCACTGTGTTTAAATTATCACTGGGATAAACCGGTGATAGAGAGCAGCTGGCGCCTCTGAGTCTGCTGCCACCTTGTAGGAATGTCTGAAAGGGGCTTATCGCTTTATCATTTACATCCCGTTGTAAAAGCACAAGTTAGTCTGTTAGCTTGGGGACTGACAATGCTTAACCCAAGAGTTCTAAATACAAACACTGCTTAAAACTCGACATATGCCTAATTCTACGGGGTCTGAGGTAAGGATTTAAAGTACTAAAATTT
>NW_007144163.1:0-829 GCF_000164805.1 Carlito syrichta
GAATGTGGGGTAGAAAATCATATACTAATCTGGGAATTTATAAAATATCACAAGCTTTATTATAGCAAGGCAGTTACTTTTATAAAAGTCTTTGTTCCCTGCAGGTTTACATAGCCACTGTGTTTAAATTATCACTGGGATAAACCGGTGATAGAGAGCAGCTGGCGCCTCTGAGTCTGCTGCCACCTTGTAGGAATGTCTGAAAGGGGCTTATCGCTTTATCATTTACATCCCGTTGTAAAAGCACAAGTTAGTCTGTTAGCTTGGGACTGACAATGCTTAACCCAAGAGTTCTAAATACAAACACTGCTTAAAACTCGACATATGCCTAATTCTATGGGGTCTGAGGTAGGATTTAAAGTACTAAAATTTCATAAAATACATGAGGTAGGAATACACAAAATATATAGTAAACATGAGGTGGGGATATATGAAATACAGTGAACTAAACGCTACTTTTACAGCAAATAAGTGTCTTGGTTTCCTGGGTCTCTCAATAGCATGCTCTTAACCTAAATCTATTGTTGTTCTCTCAACAGTACCCTTGAAATGATGCTTTTATTCTATATTTCGATTTATTTAGTTTTTTTCTTCTTTTCTCTGATCCATTGTTTTCTTTTGCCAGTAATACCTGAGACTGTTGGTGGCCAGCACTGACCAAAGGTGGGTTAGGACCTGCACCAGAGAATCTGGACAGTGAGAAGAAACTACTCGGAGGCAGTTTTTCTGGGAGCAGTCTGATCAGGACTGGAGCCAAATTTTATTCAGACTCCTTCCAACTTATATACCATTTTCTATACCCTCCAGCAGTGTGATAATCACTTACTGG
>NW_007144164.1:0-416 GCF_000164805.1 Carlito syrichta
TTTTTTTTTTTTTTTTTTGAGTTGGAGTCTCATTCTGTGCCCAGGCTGGAGCGCAAGTAGCACACTCACGGCCATCGCAGCCTCGACCTGCTGGACTCAGGTGATCCTTCCATCTCAGCCTTCAAGTAGCTGGAACCACAGGCGTGTGCCACCATGCCTGGCTGATTTTTTTATTTATTGTAGATATGAGGTCTCGCCATGTTATTCAGACTGGTCTTGAACCCTTGAGATCAGGTAATTCTCTCACTTTAGCCTCCCAAAGTGCTGTGATTACAGGCGTGAGCCACTGTGCCTGGCCTGGTGACCTCAGTTAATAACAATGTAAGCCAGGCTTGGTGGCTCAGCCTATAATCCTGTGCCTTTGGGAGGCTGAGGTGAGTGAATTGTCTGAGCCCGCAGGTTCGAGACCCACCTGG
>NW_007144165.1:0-715 GCF_000164805.1 Carlito syrichta
GGTATCAGAGGTCTCTGGCGGTGTGACGGTGTCAGTGATTTAAACTGGAGGGATAGATATAAAGAGAAAGAAAGGGGGGAGAAAGAAAGAGACTGGACTCCTGCTCAGGTGACCAGAAGCTGTTTAATGGGTGTAATTCCAGGGCTTTTATCCCCAAACACTGCAAAGTTATCATCACGGGAACTCCTGCTGCTATCGTTACACAAAAGGTGGCATGTGCCTTTCACATGAACAGTTTCAGGTGCAAACAGGACACCCCCCACTCTCAAGCAGATGTATATTTCAAACATAAGGAAAAACTTGAAGCTCTTATCCTGTTTCTATATACCCTTAATTGTTTATAGCTACATACCATTGTTCAATACTTACACCTGAAACCAACATAATGATATATTGCCTTTTACTATTCTATGCTAATTCAAACTGGTTTCTATAAAACAGTTCTTGCTATAGTTACTCTCTCCTAGCACCAGCTGGCCCAAAACAAACTTCACTAGCCACACTAAATCAAACTGAACTAACCACACTTCTATAATAAAATGGTTATTAAAATTTTCTTAATTTATATAAGCTATTTTCCAAAACCTATATCTATAAATTTCTAAAGGTGACATCAAGAGAAGCTGTGACCTGCACTAAGTCTCCTCAATGTGATTAAAAGTCAAACTTAAATTGTGAAAAAGAAAAAGACCATAAGCCGTGGAGAATGGGAACA
>NW_007144166.1:0-907 GCF_000164805.1 Carlito syrichta
TTTATCCCAAAACACTGCAAATTTATCATCACGGGAACTCCTGCTGCTGTGGTTACACAAAAGGTGGCATGTGCCTTTCACATGAACAGTTTCAGGTGCAAACAGGACACCTCCCACTCTCAAGCAGATGTATATTTCAAACATAAGGAAAAACTTGAAGTTCTTATCCTGTTTCTATATACCCTTAATTGTTTATAGCTACATACCATCGTTCAATACTTACACCTGAAACCAACATAATGATATATTGCCTTTTACTATTCTATGCTAATTCAAACTGGTTTCTATAAAACAGTTGGTGCTATAGTTACTCTCTCCTAGCACCAGCTGGCCCAAAACAAACTTCACTAGCCACACTAAATCAAACTGAACTAACCACACTTCTATAATAAAATGGTTATTAAAATTTTCTTAATTTATATAAGCTATTTTCCAAAACCTATATCTATAAATTTCTAAAGGTCACATCAAGAGAACCTGTGACCTGCACTAAGTCTCCTCAATGTGATTCAAAGTCAAACTTAAATTTTGAAAAAGAAAAAGACCATAAGCCGTGGAGAATGGGAACAATAGACTCCTAGGTTTAGCTGTGTACGTTCTGGTCTCAGAGTTTTCTGTTAGAGTCAGCTGAAGCTTTTCTTGGTAGTTTGTGCCAAATGCAAAAGGAAAGAGGGAATGGGTCAACAGCTCCCAAACACATCCTAGTGGTCTTGGGGCCAACAGCCCTTCCTGAACCCTAGCGCTCATTGGGCCTCCCTGGCTGGCAACCAACATTGGTTGGCTATGGAAACAGGGTCTCTCTGCATGGCCCAGGTTGGTCTTGGGCTCCTGGGCTTCACCATTCTCCTGCCTCAGCCTCCCAGAGAGTTGGGATTCCAAACGTGAGACACTGCACCAGACCTGGTTG
>NW_007144167.1:0-755 GCF_000164805.1 Carlito syrichta
TTTTCCATAGGCTATGAATGTGGAAGGTGGATGCAGTTCTTCTGCAGCACGTGGCCCAAAGTCACGGGATGAATGTGCCCAATGGTCACCTTTGAAATGTCCCACAGATGACATGCTGAAAGTGCATTTTTCTCTCCCATCCCTGAGGGTGACTTCTTGCGTTGGGTGACAGGGGTGGTGGTGGTGGTGGTAATTATTATTATTTGGAGTCAGAATCATACTCTGTAAGACCAGAGTGCAGAGGCAATATCATGGCCACAGCAAACTCCACCTGCTGGGCTCAGGTGATCCTCCAGCCTTGTTCCCCAGAGTGGCTGGAACCACAGGCCTGTGCCACCACGCCCAGATAATCTTTGAATTTATTTTTGATGACATATATGATGTCTTGCCTTGTGTCCCAGGCTGGTGTCAAACCCACAGTTTCTCTCCATCACTCGTCTGGGGCTCCAAAGTGCAGAGATGCCAGGTTGAGCCCCTGAGCCTGGACTGTGGTTGTGGTGGTGGTGCAGGTTTGCATTATTATTCTGAGTCAGTGTCCCACTCTGTTGCCCAGGTCAGAGTGCTGGAGCCTGTTCTTGGCCATTGCAGCCTCCACCAGCTGGGCTCCGGTATCCTCCTGCCACAGTCTCCTGAGTGGTCAGAACGAAATGCCTGTGCCAATATACTCGGCTCATTATTTTGGCTTCTTGTAGAGACGAGGTCCCGCCAAGGTGCCTGGGCTGGTCTTGAATCCGTGGGCTCAGGCAATCCTCTTG
>NW_007144168.1:0-562 GCF_000164805.1 Carlito syrichta
GAGCCCCAGCGTCTGACCTCCACACCACTCTTGGGGCTTACTGTGAGGCCTGCTCCCTTCCATTGACTCAGAATCCCAGAGAAGGTGGAGGAAATCTCCTGCTGATCTCCCCAGGGGGCAGCACATGGTGCAAGGGCGTGTCTCTGCCAGGGCATCCATCCCTCCTCCTGGCTTCTTCCCCAGGTTGGAACTGCTTATTCCTCCCAGGGGGCACCTCGGGGAAAGGGACAACGTGACTCTCAAACCTTCGGTGCGGTGGGTTGTTCGGGCGACTTACACCTGTCTCCTCAACACTGGGGGAGGCCAAGATGGGAAGATCACCAGAGCCCGGGAGCTCCGATCCAGGCTGGACACCATAATAAGCCCCCACCTTGACCTTATCATAACCCAGAAAAGCTTTGGTGAGGCTGTGCTTCAGCGGGAGGATCGACTTTGGCAGAGTTCAAAAACAGACTTGAGACTAGGATGTCAATCAAAAGGAAAGCCTGAAACGCAGCAGTTTGGGAGGCCCAGGCCAAGAGGATGGTCCAAGTTAGGGGGTTTGAGCACAGCCAGGGCAACC
>NW_007144169.1:0-759 GCF_000164805.1 Carlito syrichta
GGGATGACCGGAACTGCAACCCCAGATCTCCTGTTTGGATGGGTGCAGAGACAGGATTTCTCTATGTGGCCTGGGCTGACCTTTGGCTCTGCTCTCCAGCCATCCTCCTGCCTCAGCCTCACAGAGCACTGGGATTCCAGGCATGGGCTGCCATGCCAGGCCTTCTGTTTCATTTTCAACAAAGGATTGAGGCCAAACTCAGGGGCTCAACCTTGTCATCCCAGTGATTTCAGGAGGCTGAAACCAGTGGCCAGTTCTAGCCCACGGGCTAAGACCTGCCCAGAAATCTCGGCAAGTTCTCATTTCTACCCTCCACTAGAAATGAACTGGCTGTGGTGGCACACGTCTGTAGTTTTGACTCCTCAGAAGGCTGGGGAAAATCTCGCCAGAACCCCACAGACTGAGTCTGCGGTGACTGGAAGAGAACCACCTTGTTCCAGCGTAGGTGATGGAGTGAGACTCCAACTCAAAGAAAAAAGGAAAAAAGGAAGAAAAAGAGCATTCATTTGTGTATGGAGTTGGGATCATCATGAACAGACAGAGATCATTTGGGAAGGAAGCCCAGTCTTGGGCCTAGTGTTTTCGAAAGACTGTCAATGGGCAGAAAATAGGGCTGTGGCTTTGAAAAGCAAAGGCAGTGGACAGCTGGAGTTCAAGAGCTCGAGACCAGCCTGGGTCATGTAGCAAGACCTGATCACTCCCCAGAACATGAAATCTGGAGTCACATGTGGTGATGTAACCGGTACCAACTATGCGGGA
>NW_007144170.1:0-857 GCF_000164805.1 Carlito syrichta
CCCCTCCCCACACCCGAAGGTGGAAAACAGGGCGACCAGAACTTGAGCTGGCCACAGCATTGCTGGACCACCTTGACCACTCTGTGCCACAGCTCAGGGCCATCTGTTCTGTGAGTTCACACACATCTTTCCTGTGAGGCACGAATGTGGAGGGTGGAGGCAAGCCTTCTGGGTTGCTTGACTGAAGGCATGGGATGGACGTGCCCCATGGTCACCTTTGAAATCTACCACTAGTGACAGGCCAATCAGCATATTGTCCTCTCCCATCCCTGAGGGTGAATCCTCTCACTGGGTGGCAGGGGTGGTGGTGAAGGTGGTGGTGGTGATTATTATTATTTGGAGTCAGATTCCCACTTTGTAAGATCGAAGCGCAGGGTCACGCTCACACCCACCGCGGACTCCACCTGCCAGGTTCAGGTGATTATCTCACCTCGATCCCCACAGTGGCTGGAAACACAGGCCTGTGCCACAACCTGGATAATCTTTGGATTTATTTTTTATGGCCGATACAACGTCTCACCACATGTCCCAGGTTGGTGTCTAAGCAGCAGCCTTCTGCTGCCCACTCACCTGGGCCTCCAAAGGGCCAGGATGCCAGGCTGAGTTCCTGAGCCCAGCCTGTGGTGGTGGTTGTGGTTGTGGTTGGTATTATTAATCTGAGTTGGAGACCTGCTCTGTAGACCAGGCCGTAGCACTGGGGCCCACTCTTGGTCACTGCAGCCTTCACCGGGGGGGCTCTGGGGATCCTCCCACCAAAGCCTTCCAAGTGGTATGAACAAAAGGTCTGTGCCACCAAACTCGGCTGATTTTTTTGTCTTCTTGTAAAGATGAGGTCTCGCCAAGTTGCCTGGGCTGGT
>NW_007144171.1:0-624 GCF_000164805.1 Carlito syrichta
CAGTTCTTCACCCCACCACTCCACATGTTAGGTATCCCCAATCTCGGCACCTTCCAGCCCTAATGCCCCAAATGTCTGCCTCTGCTTTATTGCAGGAGTTCCTGCCCCTCTCTGGCCACGTTTCTGCTGCCTGTCCACTCCAAGGTGAGAAATGTGACCCAGGGAGGCTGTCACTCTGACTCAAAAACGAGTACCTTATGCCAAGAAAGGCCAGGGTCACATCCCTCACCAGAGGACAATTCTTCCCCCCAGTCCCACTTTTACTTTCTCTAAAACCAGTCATCCTTTGAACACACCATGCTCAGTTGAGAATCTGTGTACGATTCTGATGTTTTTGAAGACAGGTTCTGGATCTGTGACCCAGGTTGTGTCCTGGGGACATGACAGTCATTCCCCACGAGCCTAGAAATTGGGGCTCCGGAAACCCTCCCACCTGAACTTCTCGAGTGCCTGGGATGATGAGCACCACGAACCCAGACCCCCTGTTTGGATAGGTGTGGAGACTATGTCTTCCTGCATGGCACTGGCTGTCCTTGAGGTCCTGGGCTCCAGACATCCTCCCGCCTCAGACTACCAGAGTGCTGGGTTTCCAGTCATGGGCCACCCCGACTGGTCTTCTCATTT
>NW_007144172.1:0-1055 GCF_000164805.1 Carlito syrichta
GTCACAGAGTTCTGTTGAGGCTTGGATATAGCAAAACCAAATAATAATTTAGTAGTTTCTTTAGTTTAGACTTTTGGATGTATATGGTATTGTGTAACAGCCGTTGAGCTGTTTTTCCTACAGGATTTGAACATTGCTTTCCCTAAGATCATAATCAATTTTCCAGAATTTTCAATTATGTAAATTTTTATATTAATTCAGAGTCCAAATACTTACTACTTTGTAAATCTCCATGTTATTTTGGTTTGTATAAATTGGGTCCCAAATTCTAAATTTTCTTTGTGACACTTTGTAAATGCTTGGTAATTAAAATATCAAATTAATCGGATACTTTGTTGCAGAGTACTGCATTATGTCTTAGGTAGAGAAAATACGAAGGTATTCAATGGAAATACTCTTTTAAAAATATAAATTGGTTTAAAATATAAAGGGAATGTGATTTTATATTTCCTTCATTTTTTTTTTTTTTGAGTTGGAGTCTCACTCTGTCGCCCAGACTGGAGTGCAGTAGACGCTCCCAGCCACCGCAACCTAGACCTGCTGGGCTCTGGCGATCCTTCCGTTTCATCCTTCCGAGTAGCCGGAACTACAGGCGCACGCCACCACGTCCGGCTGATTTTTTGATTTATTGTAGAGATGAGGTCTCGACAAGTTGCCCAAGTGGGTCTCGAACCCGCGGGCTCAGGCAATCCACTCACCTCAGCCTCCCAAAGGTGCGGGATTACAGGCTGAGCCACCAAGCCCGGCCTCCTTCAAATTTTTAAGTGGAACTTTTCTCTAAGGATTGCACATCTGTAACATTAATCAAAATCAACAAGCAGAAAATAAAGAGTGCACCCAGAAAATGTAAGAATGGAAATAGCTGTATTAAATTACGATAGTTTTATTTTCTAAAATTTTTAAGATTTATTATGCATTCTGCCTTCTGAAAAGCATTAAGGTACACTAAAATCTCAAGGTTCAGCATTCTAAGAATGATATAGATCTGGAATCTGAACATTTTCAATTTATGCAGAATAAACATTCAGAGTTTTTGTAAGAAACACTGTAGTTGT
>NW_007144173.1:0-967 GCF_000164805.1 Carlito syrichta
TGGATTCTCACTCTGTCGCCCAGACTGGAGTGCAGTAGACGCTCCCAGCCACCACAACCTAGACCTGCTGGGCTCTGGCGATCCTTCCGTTTCATCCTTCCGAGTAGCCGGAACTACAGGCGCACGCCACCACGTCCGGCTGATTTTTTTATTTATTGTAGAGATGAGGTCTCGACAAGTTGCCCAAGTGGGTATCGAACCCGCGGGCTCAGGCAATCCACTCACCTCAGCCTACCAAAGGCGCGGGATTACAGGCTGAGCCACCAAGCCCGGCCTCCTTCAAATTTTTAAGTGGAACTTTTCTCTAAGGATTGCACATCTGTAACATTTAATCAAAATTAACAAGCAGAAAATAAAGAGTGCACCAAGAAAATGTAAGAATGGAAATAGCTGTATTAAATTACGATAGTTTTATTTTCTAAAATTTTAAGATTTATTATGCATTCTGCCTTCTAAAAAGCATTAAGGTACACTAAATCTCAAGGTTCAGTATTCTAAGAATGATATAGATCTGGAATCTGAACAATTTTCAATTTAGGCAGAATAAAACATTAGAATTTATGTGAGAAACACTGTAGTTGTCAATTTTGAGGCAGAATTATGCCATGTATTTCAACGTATTAAAGGGAAAAGGAGTTATCATTGGAGTATTATACAATTCTTTAAAAATCAATCCCTGCATAATGATCATTTCAAGGCCCAACCCTGAATTGTAACCAATTTTAAAGTAAAAAATAAATTTTAAAATAGAATAAGCAAATAAAGTCAGTTGCATGTTTTACAGCTTTCATTTACGTATTTATTTTACTATTTATTTTAATTTTTGAAATTATGTAAGGTGCAATTCACAGTTAGATATACAAACACTGATTATACTGTGTCCCGGGTTGATGAGGTGTGCCTTTCCCATCATTAGCAGTATCCCTCCACTGCCAATCTCACCCCTCCGCTGTAACAGTTTTCCCAC
>NW_007144174.1:0-828 GCF_000164805.1 Carlito syrichta
CGTTCACCCAAGTCTGAGGTGCAAGGAGCTCTTGAAGCCACCTTAGGGAATGAGGAGACGAGTTTCCCTAACAGATTTTTAGAATGGTGTTGTGAAAGGTGGGCACAGGGGAGGAAGGAGTTGAGGAAGAAGATTTTCTGATGTGAGGTGCCAGAGGGGATAAGACTGACATTCTTTGTCATTTCCTACATTTGTTAACTAGGGTTGCATATATCTTTTTAAAATAATTGTTTTATTTTAAAAATAAAATCTTAAAAATAACACCTTTTTCAGTTCTTAGAAATGAGAGAGGCATTGTCTCCAGCCCGGGCACCCAGCATCAAGCCGCCGGTCACACAGGGAGGCTCTGGGCACCCACCCTTCAGAGACGCCGGTTCCATTTCTGGCTGAAGTCCTCTGTAGGGTCCCAGCGCCACTCTCGCTCTTTAGAGCCTGCCCTTTGGAACTTTGGAGCTCTGGAACTCCGGGTCCACCCTGGCTGAGGCACTCAGCGTGAGACCCCAAATCAGAGGACCCAGACAAGTGGAGAAAAACAGACCTGCTTAAACTGCCTTGCCATTCTCCAGGCAGAGACTTCCATTGCCCTGCCCACCTATCAACAAACTTTACCTCATGTCCTAAGGCCAGGTATTGCAGCATGCGGGGAAGTTTTGGGTCCCTGCTCCCTCCAGCTCTCTCCCCTGGCCTGGTACCCGGCACCGCCAGTGGCACAGGGAGGCTCTGAGCGCCCACCCCTCAGAAGACCTGGTTCCATTACTGGCTGAAGTCCTCTGTAGAGTCCCAGCGCCACTCTCGCTGTTTAGAGCCTGCCCTTTGGAACTTTGGAGC
>NW_007144175.1:0-1107 GCF_000164805.1 Carlito syrichta
GGTCCCAGCGCCACTCTCGCTCTTTAGAGCCTGCCCTTTGGAACTTTGGAGCTCTGGAACTCCGGGTCCACCCTGGCTGAGGCACTCAGCGTGAGACCCCAAATCAGAGGACCCAGACAAGTGGAGAAAAACAGACCTGCTTAAACTGCCTTGCCATTCTCCAGGCAGAGACTTCCATTGCCCTGCCCACCTATCAACAAACTTTACCTCATGTCCTAAGGCCAGGTATTGCAGCATGTGGGGAAGTTTTGGGTCCCTGCTCCCTCCAGCTCTCTCCCCTGGCCTGGTACCCGGCACCGCCAGTGGCACAGGGAGGCTCTGAGCGCCCACCCCTCAGAAACACCGGTTCCATTACTGGCTGAAGTCCTCTGTAGAGTCCCAGCGCCACTCTTGCCGTTTAGAGCCTGCCCTTTGGAACTTTGGAGCTCTGGAACTCCGGGTCCACCCTGGTTGAGGCACTCAGCGTGAGACCCCAAACCACAGGACCCAGACAAGCGGAGAAAAACAGATCTGCTTAAACTGCCTTGCCATTCTCCAGGCAGAGACTTCCATTGCCCTGCCCACCTATCAACAAACTTTACCTCATTTCCTAAGGCCAGGTATTGCAGCGTGCGGGGAAGTTTTGGGTCCCTGCTCCCTCCAGCTCTCTCCCCGGCCCGGCACCTGGCACCGCAGGTTGCACAGGGAGGCTCTGAGTGCCCGCCCCTCAGAGACACCGGTTCCATTACTGGCTGAATAGTCTGTAGGGTCCCAGTGCCACTCTCATCATTTACAACCTGCCTTTTGGAACTTTGGAGCTCTGGAACTCCGGGTCCACCCTGGCTGAGGCACTCAGTGTGAGACCCCAAGCCAGAGGACCCAGACAAGCGGAGAAAAACAGATCTGCTTAAACTGCATTGTCATTCTCCAGGCAGAGACTTCCATTGCCCTGCCCACCTAGCAACAAACTTTACTTCAGCTCCTAAGGCAACAGTGTGAAACAGGAGACAAAGCCCCACCCCTATGCTGCAATGAAAAACAAAAGGGAGAGGCTGGAATCAGAGATCACAGAAGTGACTCTAGTCTGATTGCTTATTTTGACCTATGATTTTATCATTGAAACTGTTG
>NW_007144175.1:3075-4138 GCF_000164805.1 Carlito syrichta
TCAATAAGAACTCCATGATAGGGACGAACTCTCACATTTCAATAATTAGTCTGAATGTGAAATGGAACTAAACGCACCACTGAAAAGACATAGAATGACAAAATGGATAAAATATCACCAGGCAACAATATACTGCCTTCAAGAGACCCATCTCACTAGAAAGGACATACACAGACTCAAAGTAAGAGGATGGGAAACAAATTTTCAGGCGAATGGAACACAAAAGAAAGGAGGAGTCGCGATCCTAATTTCAGACAAAATACCATTTAAGCTATCAAAAATTAAAAAAGATACAGAGGGCCACTACATAATGATAAAAGGTTCACTCCATCAACAAGAAATATCTATCCTAAACATATATGCACCCAACATAGGCGCACCAACATTCATAAAGCAACTTCTAGGAAAACTAAAGAAAGACATTGACTCTAACACCATAATCACTGGGGACTTTAATACACCACTCACAACCTTAGACAGATCATCAGGACAAAAAATCAGCAAGGAGATCCGGAACATCAATGAGACTCTGGACCAAATGGACTTAATTGATGCCTATAGAACACTCCATCCAAAGACCACAGAATACACATTCTACTCATCACCACATGGAACATATTCTAAGATCAACCACATAATTGGACATAAATCAAGTATAAGCAAATTTAAAAGGACTGAAATTCTACCATGCACCTTCTCGGACCACAGTGGAATAAAAATAAACATTGACACCAACAAAGTCCCCCAAAACCCACAAAGACATGGACACTAAACAGCATGATGCTAAATAACCCCTGGGTCAATGATGACATCAAAATAGAGATCAAAAGATACCTGGAAACAAATGAAAATAAAGAAACATCTTACCAAAATCTCTGGGATGCCTTAAAAGCTGTAATAAGAGGGGAATTTATATCCCTACAAACACACATGAGGAAAATGGAAGGAACAGAAATTGACAACCTAACAAGTCACCTAAAGAAGCTGGAAAAGCAAGACCACAAAAACCCTAATTTCAGCAGAAGAATCCAGATCACCAAAATAAAAGCCCAAACCCAGGACG
>NW_007144176.1:0-806 GCF_000164805.1 Carlito syrichta
ATCTACAGATTGAATTAATAACCGTTATGTTAGCATAATTCTTCTCAGACCTGGAAATTACAATTAAGAATTCATATGAGCCTACCTCGTTGGCACAGCCTATAATCCCCCACCTTTGAGAGGCTGAGGTGAGTGAATTGCCTGAGTCCACGGATTCGAGACCCGCCGTGGCAGAGAGACCACATATCTACAATAAATCAAAAAATCAGCCGGGTGTGGTAGTGCATGCCTGTCATTCAGGCTACTTGGAATGCTGAGGCGGAAGGATCACCGGAGCCCAGCAGGTCGAGGTTGCGGTGGCCGGGAACACTCAAGGCACTCCAGTCAGGGCGAAAGAGTGAGACTCCAACTCAAAAAAAAAAAAACCAACAGAATTCATATGAAACCATAAACAATCAAGAATAGCGAAAAGGATCTTATCAAAGAAACAAAGCAGGAGTTATCACTGTTCTAGACTTCAAAGTTTACTATATGTTTACAGTAATCAACACAGCCTGGCATTGGTACAAGAAAGTGTCCATAGGCCAACGGATCAGGACAGAGAATAAAACCATCAAATTCTCAGCCAACTCATCTTTGCAAAAACCTCGAAGACCCACTGGTTAATGGAGAACATATTCAGTAAATGGTTCGGTGAAAAGGCTGACAACATGGACCAGATTGAAACAAGGCACCTGTCTATCAACATACACATTAACTCTAAATGGATCAAAGATCTAAACGTAAAACCCAAACTATGTTAATCTTAGAAATCGCAGGATATACCCTTAGGGAAACTGGAAACTGAATATAATTCCTCTTCAGAA
>NW_007144177.1:0-764 GCF_000164805.1 Carlito syrichta
TCGCATCTTGCTAGGAGCTAAACAAGAATCAGGGTTTCCAAACAGGATTCTGGGGAAACGGAGCCCTCATATACTGGACAATACATGGCACCTCACTCAGGAAAAATAAGGAATCTCTGATACACTAGTCTCCAATACGAGAAATCCTCAGTGTGTCTTGCTACAGGATACACACGGATCAGGGCTTCGAGCTCGTCTCATATTTCGGAGATATTTGGCTTGTGGGTATTATGAATCAGTCATTTCAGGACTCCAGCAACATTCTGGTCTCCTTGAGAGATGTAAACGGGTATCTGGTAGTACAAGTCCCTTAGGTTCCTAGGGACAACCCAGGCCAGATTCCCGGAACAAAAGTATCTTCTTCTTGTATTTGGTGTAACTCTTGTCTTAAGATGAACTTGGTAAACCTTACATTTTCGTGTTTACTTTTATTTGGGGAGAATCCGATGGTTTTGCAGCAGCCAAATAGTTAATACGAATTATTAATATGTAACCAGAAATCATGGATTCCACGTCCCTAGGAAACATCTGGGAATCTGCATTTTTGTATACAGAGTGTTGGAATCCACATAGACAGGGAACATCAGGGCATCTTGCTGAGAACGGAAAGGGAACGGGTTCTTGGAGTTCTCAATTGCCGAAATCTAGAAGTTCTTTTGATAAGGTTTAATCCGTATTATGGGATACTATGTCACCATTTTTTAGTGTTTCTTTTGAAAGGGACCCAGGATCTTGAATTCCAATTCCACAAGAACTTTATGGGA
>NW_007144178.1:0-1079 GCF_000164805.1 Carlito syrichta
CGAAACGGAGCCCTCATATACTGGACAATACATGGCACCTCACTCAGGAAAAATAAGGAATCTCTGATACACTAGTCTCCAATACGAGAAATCCTCAGTGTGTCTTGCTACAGGATACACACGGATCAGGGCTTCGAGCTCGTCTCATATTTCGGAGATATTTGGCTTGTGGGTATTATGAATCAGTCATTTCAGGACTCCAGCAACATTCTGGTCTCCTTGAGAGATGTAAACGGGTATCTGGTAGTACAAGTCCCTTAGGTTCCTAGGGACAACCCAGGCCAGATTCCCGGAACAAAAGTATCTTCTTCTTGTATTTGGTGTAACTCTTGTCTTAAGATGAACTTGGTAAACCTTACATTTTCGTGTTTACTTTTATTTGGGGAGAATCCGATGGTTTTGCAGCAGCCAAATAGTTAATACGAATTATTAATATGTAACCAGAAATCATGGATTCCACGTCCCTAGGAAACATCTGGGAATCTGCATTTTTGTATACAGAGTGTTGGAATCCACATAGACAGGGAACATCAGGGCATCTTGCTGAGAACGGAAAGGGAACGGGTTCTTGGAGTTCTCAATTGCCGAAATCTAGAAGTTCTTTTGATAAGGTTTAATCCGTATTATGGGATACTATGTCACCATTTTTTAGTGTTTCTTTTGAAAAGGGACCCAGGAATCTTGAATTCCAATTCCACAAGAACTTTATGGGAGTCTATCTCTTGATATCCAAGCAACTGGAATTCTAGGTCACCAGGAAATGCCTCGGCATATCTCTGAGAATGAAGCAGGAATTTCAATAGTGGTGGTGCTCATATACAGAACACTATACTACCTGTTGCTCTAGAAGAATAAGGAATCTTAGTTACAGGAGTCCTCCATCCCAAAAACCTACAGAGCATCTTGCTAGGAGATAACTTCCAATCAGGTTTTGGGATTAGGAATCTGGATAATGGGTGCCCTCATACACAGGAAACTGCAGTGTCTATTGTGAAGTAAGAACAAGGAATCTGGTTTACACGTGTCCGCAATTCCAAAAAAAACCTCAGGGTGTCTTGCTAAGGGCTAAACACGAATTT
>NW_007144179.1:0-961 GCF_000164805.1 Carlito syrichta
AGCATCAGGTTTCCGACGCATTATTCTGGGAAAGGGAGTACTCATGTACCGGTAACTGCACGACTGTTACTAAAAATAAGGATTCTGGGTTATACGAGTCCTCAGTCCTGAAACTCCACAGCGCATCTTACTGACGGTTAAGGAAGGATCAGGGATTCGAGGCATGAATGTGGGTAAGAGCAGTCCTCATATACAGGAAACTGCATGGCCTCTTGCTAAGAAAAAAGAAGAAATCTGTTTTCCACTTTTTCTCTATCAAAAAATCTACATGCCGTCTTACTAAGGGCTAAACAAGAATCAGGGTTTTGAAACAGGAATCTAGGGAAAGAGAACCCTCATATACAGGACACTATACGGCCTCTAACTAAAACAGAATAAAGAGTCTTTGTTGTACGAGTACTCTATCTATAAAATTTCCAGGGTGTCTGCTATGGGAGAAACAAGAAACAGGGCTCGAGCTGCCCAAATATTTTGGAGCAATATAGCATGCGTATATTACGAATCCGTCATTTCAAGACTCCAGCAACATTCTGGTCCTCTTGAAAGTTGTAAACGGGTATCGGGCACTCCAAGTCCATTAGGTTCCTCAGAAAAACTAAGGTCAGATTCCAGCACAAAGAGAATCTTCTTGCCATATTTGGATGTAACTGTGGTCTTAGGGTGAACACTGTATCCTTCCACTTTCGTTACTCTTTTTAGTTTGAGAGGGGAAAAGGGTTTCGAAGTTGCCACATGTTTAGTACGTATTTTTAAAGGTAACCAAGAATCATGGATTCCACGTCCCTAGGAAAATTCTGGACATCTGTGTTTCTGTACACAGAGTTTGGAATCCACATCAACAGGGAAAATCAGGGCATCTTGCTGAGAACGAAAAGGAAATCTAGTTCTACGAGTTCTCCTTAACCGGAATCTACAGGGACTCTTGATAAGTTTTAATCACCAATCTGGTTTTTAGGATCCG
>NW_007144180.1:0-731 GCF_000164805.1 Carlito syrichta
AGTCTTGTTGTACGAGTACTCTATCTATAAAATTTCCAGGGTGTCTGCTATGGGAGAAACAAGAAACAGGGCTCGAGCTGCCCAAATATTTTGGAGCAATATAGCATGCGTATATTACGAATCCATCATTTCAGGACTCCAGCAACATTCTGGTCCTCTTGAAAGTTGTAAACGGGTATCGGGCACTCCAAGTCCATTAGGTTCCTCAGAAAAACTAAGGTCAGATTCCAGCACAAAGAGAATCTTCTTGCCATATTTGGATGTAACTGTGGTCTTAGGGTGAACACTGTATCCTTCCACTTTCGTTACTCTTTTTAGTTTGAGAGGGGAAAAGGGTTTCGAAGTTGCCACATGTTTAGTACGTATTTTTAAAGGTAACCAAGAATCATGGATTCCACGTCCCTAGGAAAATTCTGGACATCTGTCTTTCTGTACACAGAGTTTGGAATCCACATCAACAGGGAAAATCAAGGCATCTTGCTGAGAACGAAAAGGAAATCCAGTTCTACGAGTTCTCCTTAAACGGAATCTACAGGGACTCTTGATAAGTTTTAATCACCAATCTGGTTTTTAGGATCCCTCCATTTTTCAGAGCTACATGCTCCGCGGATACGCTAAATCTGTCATTACAGATCCACAGGAATTTTCTGGTCCTATTGTTAGTTGTAAACGGGTATCTGGTAGTACAATCCCTTAGATTCCTCTGGACAACTAAGGCCAGATTCCCGGAG
>NW_007144181.1:0-1052 GCF_000164805.1 Carlito syrichta
CATCCGGGTTTCGAAACAGGAATCTAGGAATGTGAGTCCTCATATACAGGACACTACACGGCCTCTAACTAAGGAAGATTAAAGAATCTTGTTGTACGAGTCCTCTATCCATAAAACTCCCAGGGTGTCTTCTATGGGACAAACAATGAACAGGGCTTCGAGTTCCCCAAATGTTTCAGAGCAATTTAGCATGCAGATATTGCGAATCGGTCATTTCAGGACTCCAGCAACATTCTGGTCCCCTTGAAAGTTGTAAACGGGTATTAGGCACTCCAAGTCCGTTCGGTTCCTCGGAAAGACTAGGGACAGATTCCAGCACTAAAAGAATCTTCTTGCCATATTTGGATGTAACTCTGGTCTGAAGGTGAACCCGGTAATCCTTCCCTTTCCATTTCTCCTTTTATTTTGAGAGGGGACAAGGGTTTTGCAGTTGCCAAATATTTAGTACGTATTTTTAAAGGTAACCAAGAGTCATGAATCCACGTTCTTAGGAAACTTCTGGACATCTGTCTTTTTGTACACAGAGTTTGGAATCCACATCAACAGGGAAAATCAGGGCATTTTGGTGAGAAAGAAAAGGAAATCCAATTCTAGGAGTTCTCATTAACTGGAATCTACAGGGCCTCTTGATAAGGTTTAATCACCATTATGGGATTCAGGAAACCTACATTTTTCAGAGCTACTTGCTCCGTGGATACACTAAATCAGCCATTACAAATCCACAGGAACTTTCTGGTCTTCTTTTTAGTTGTAATCAAGGATCTGGTCCCACAAATCCTTTGGTGTCCTAGGAACATCTACGACCATAATCATGTTCCCCAGAAAGAAAAGGCATATTGGTACAAAATCTTTCGATTCAGGTGACCTCAAATTACAGATAATTCTTGTGGGCGGGCAGTTCGGATTTGGGATGTTGCGTTTTGAAGATTCCACAATTTGGGGAGGTAATGTGAAAGGGAATCAGGAATCTTGGATTCCAGTTCCCGAAGTACATTATAGGAGTCTTTCTCTTGATATCCAAACAATGGGAATTCTCGGTCACCAGGAACTGG
>NW_007144182.1:0-757 GCF_000164805.1 Carlito syrichta
ATCTTCATTTTTGTATACAGAGTTTTGGAATCCAATAAACAGGGATCATCAGGGCATCTTGCTGAGAACAGAAAGGGAATCCGGTTCTTGGAGTTCTCAATGGGCTAAATCTAGAAGTTCTCTTGATAATTTTTAATCAGCAATCTGGGCTTCTATGTTGATACATTTTTACTGTGTGTTTTTTTTTAAAGGGAACCAGGGATCTAGGGTTCCAATGCCACAAGAACTTTACGGGAGTCTTTCTCTTGATATCCAAGCAACTGGAATTCTAGGTCACCAAGAAATGCCTCGTGAGTGTCTGAGAATGAAGCAGGGATTTCATTAATGGGAGTCCTCATATACAAAACACTACACGACCTGTTCCTCTAGAAGAATAAGGAATCTTATTTACTCGAGTCCTCCATCCCGAAAACCTGCAGAGCGTCTTGATAAAAGATAACTTCCAATCAGGTTTTGGGAGTAGGAATCTGGATCATGGGTGTCCTCATACACAGGAAACTACAGTGTCTATTGCTGAGGAAGAATATGGAATCTGGTTTACACGTGTCCAAAATCACAACAAAAAACTTCAGGTTTTCTTGCAAAGGGCTAAACACGAATTTGGGTTTTTAAAGCATAATCTAGGGAAATGAAATCCTCATATACAGGTATCTGCACAGATTTTTCTAAGAAATAATAAGGAATCTGGGTGACATGTGTTCTGAATCCCCAAAAACTTACACGACGTCTTCGTACGTCTTAACATGCATCTGGGTTT
>NW_007144183.1:0-809 GCF_000164805.1 Carlito syrichta
CGCACTAAAAGAATCTTCTTTCCATATTTGGATGTAACTCTGGTCTTAAGGTGAACACTGTAATACTTCCCCTTCCGTTTCTCTTTTTATTTTGATACGGGACAAGGGTTTTGCAGTTGCCAAATGTTTAGTACGTATTTTTAAAGGTAACCAAGAATCATGAAATCCACGTCACTAGGAAACTTCTGAACATCTGTCTTCTTGTACACAGAGTTTGGAATCCACATCAACAGGGAAAATCAGGGCATCTTGCTGAGAACGAAAAGGAAATCCAATTCTAGGACTTCTCTTTAACAGGAATCTACAGGATCTCTTGATAAGGTTTAATCACCAATCTGGGATTCAGGAATCCTACATTTCTCAGAGCTACTTGCTCCGTGGATACGCTAAATCAACCATTACAGATCCACAGGAACTCTCTGGTCCTCTTGTTAATTGTAATCAAGGATCTGGCCCTACAAATCCTTTGGTGTCCTAAGAACATCTACGACCATAATCATGTTCCCCAGAATCAAAAGGCATATTGGTACAAAATCTCTCTATTCATGTGACCTCAAATTACAGAAAATTTTTGTGGGTGGGCAGGTTGGATTTGGGATGTTGGGTTTTGAAGATTCCACATTCTGGGGAGGTCATGTGAAGGGAAACCAGGAATCTTGGATTCCAGTTCCCAAAGTACATTATGGGAGTCTTGATATCCAAAAAATGGGAATTCTCGGTCACCAGGAACTGACTCAGCATCCTGCAGAAGGCAGCGGGAAGCTGGGTAATGGGAGTCGTCCTATACTGGTAACTACCCGTCATATTGT
>NW_007144184.1:0-962 GCF_000164805.1 Carlito syrichta
TTGCCAAATGTTTAGTACGTATTTTTAAAGGTAACCAAGAATCATGAAATCACGTCACTAGGAAACTTCTGAACATCTGGCTCTTGTACACAGAGTTTGGAATCCACATCAACAGGGAAAATTAGGGCATCTTGCTGAGAACGAAAAGGAAATCCAATTCTAGGACTTCTCTTTAACGGGAATCTACAGGACCTCTTGATAAGGTTTAATCACCAATCTGGGATTCAGGAATCCTACATTTCTCAGAGCTACTTGCTCCGTGGATACGCTAAATCAACCATTACAGATCCACAGGAACTCTCTGGTCCTCTTGTTAATTGTAATCAAGGATCTGGCCCTACAAATCCTTTGGTGTCCTAAGAACATCTACGACCATAATCATGTTCCCCAGAATCAAAAGGCATATTGGTACAAAATCTCTCTATTCATGTGACCTCAAATTACAGAAAATTTTTGTGGGTGGGCAGGTTGGATTTGGGATGTTGGGTTTTGAAGATTCCACATTCTGGGGAGGTCATGTGAAGGGAAACCAGGAATCTTGGATTCCAGTTCCCAAAGTACATTATGGGAGTCTTGATATCCAAAAAATGGGAATTCTCGGTCACCAGGAACTGTCTCAGCATCCTGCAGAAGGCAGCGGAAAGCTGGGTAATGGGAGTCGTCCTATACTGGAAACTACACGTCATATTGCTAAGGAAGTATAAGGAATCTTGGTTTCTTGAGTCCTAAATCCCAAAAACTACACGCCGTCTTCCTCAGAGGTAACCACAAATCAGTTTTTGAAGTAGGAATGTGGGTAATGGTAGTCCTAACATACAGGAAACTTCACTGCCTAATTGCTAATTAAGAACAAGGAATCTGTGTTACTCTTGTCCTCAATCCCAAAAATACTTCAGGCCGTCTTGCTATGCACTAAACACGAATCAGGGTGTTTTAAGCATGAATCTGGGGAAATGGAGTCG
>NW_007144185.1:0-1064 GCF_000164805.1 Carlito syrichta
GATTCGAGCCGTGAATGTGAGTGATAGCAGTCCTCACATAAAGGAAACTACATGGCCTCTAGCTAAGAAACAACAAGAAATCTGTTTTCCATGGTTCTTCTATCAAAAAATCTCTATGGCCTCTTACTAAGGAATAAACAAGAATCAGGGTTTCAAAACAAGAATCTAGGGAAAGAGAATCCTCATATACAGGACCCTACACGGCCTCTAACTTAGGAAGAATAAAGAATCTTTGTTGTACGAGTCCTATATCCATAAAACTCTCAGGGTGTCTTCTATGGGACAAACAAGGATCAGGGTTTCGAGTTCCCCAAATGTTTCAGAGCAATTTAGCATGCAGATATTGCGAATCGATCATTTCAGGACTCCAGCAACATTCTGGTTATCTTGAAAGTTGTAAGCAGGTATCAGGCACTCCAAGTCCGTTAGGTTCCTCGGGAAAACTAAGGCCAGATTCCAGCACTAAAAGAATCTTCTTGTCATATTTGGATGTAACTCTGGTCTTAAGGTGAACCCTGTAATCCTTCCCCTTCCGTTTCTCTTTTTATTTTGATAGGGGACAAGGGTTTTGCAGTTGCCAAATGTTTAGTACGTATTTTTAAAGGTAACGAAGAATCATGAAATCCACATCCCTAGGAAACTTCTGGCCAACTTTCTTTTTGTACACAGAGTTTGGAATCCACATCAACAAGGAAAGCAGGGCATCTTGCTGAGAACGAAAAGGAAATCCAATTCTAGGAGTTCTCATTAACCGGAATCTACAGGACCTCTTGATAAGGTTTAATCACCAATCTGGGATTCAGGAACCCTACATTTCTCAGAGCTACTTGCTCCGTGGATACGCTAAATCAGCCATTACAGATCCACAGGAACTCTCTGGTCCTCATGTTAATTGTTATCAAGTATCTGGCCGTACAAATCCTTTGGTGTCCTAGGAACATCTATGACAATAATCATGTTCCCCAGAATCAAAAAGCATATTGGTACAAAATCTCTCGATTCATGTGACCTCAAATTACAGAAAAATTCTTGTGGGCGGGCTGGTCGTATTTGGGGTGTTGGGT
>NW_007144186.1:0-742 GCF_000164805.1 Carlito syrichta
TGTTTTAGCATGAATCTGGGGAAATGGAGTCCTTATATACAGGCAACTACTTGACCTTTTGCTAAGAAAGAATGAGGAATCTGGTTTACACGAGACCTCAATCCCAAAATTCTACAGGGTATCTTGAAAGGGCTAAAAAAGAATCATAGTTTTAAAGCAGGATCTATGTAATGAGAGTCCTAATATACAGGAAAATATACGACCCCTTACCAAGGAAAAAAAGAATCGAAGTTATAGCAGTCTTCAGTCCTAAAAATAAACAGGCAATCTGTTGTGGGCTAAACAAGAATCAGGATTTAGAAGCTGCAACATAGGTAATGGCATACCTCATATACAGAATTTACATGATCTCTTGCTATGGAGAAATAAGAAACCTGTTTTAAACGGTTCCTCCGTCACAATATCTACAAGACATCTTGCTATGGGCTAAACAAGAATCAGGGTTTCCATACAGGATTCTGGGGAAACGGAGTCCTCATACACTGGACAGTACACGGCCCCACGCTAAGGAAAAATAAGGAATCTGTGATACACTAGTCTCCAATCCGAAAAATTCTTAGTGTACCTTGCTATTGGATAAACAAGAATCAGGGCTTCGAGTTGGTCTCATGTTTCGGAGATATTTGGTTTGTGGGTATTATGAATCAGTCATTTCAGGACTCCAGCAACACTCTGGTCTTCTTGAGAGTTGTAAATGGGTATCTGGTAGCAAGTCCCTTAGGATCCTTGAGACAACTAAGGC
>NW_007144187.1:0-1142 GCF_000164805.1 Carlito syrichta
AGAACGGAAAAGTGAATCTGGTTCTTGGAGTTCTCAATCACCTAAATCTAGAAGTTTTCTTGATAAGTTTTAATCAGCAATCTAGGTTTCTATGTCGCCACATTTTTAGTGTGTCTTTGAAAAAGGGAACCAGGAATCTTGGTTTCCAATTCCACAAGAACTTTCTCTTGATATCCAAGCAACTGGAATTCTAGATCACCAGGAAATGCCTTGGCTTGTGTCTGAGAATGAAGCTGGAATTTCATTAATGGGAGTCCTCATATATAGAACACTACATGACCTGTTGCTCTAGACGAATAAGCAATCTTAGTTACACGAGTCCTCCATCCAAAAAACCTACAGAGCGTCTTGCTAAGAGATAACTTCCAATCAGGTTTTGCGACTAGGTATTTGGATAATGGGTGTCCTCATACACAGGAAACTGCAGTGTCTATTTCTAAGGAAAAATAAGGAATCTGGTTTACACGTGTCTGCAATCCCTAAAAAAACTCCAGGGTGTCTTTTTCTTGGCTAAAAACGAATTTGGGTTTTTGAAGCATCATCTAGGGAAATGAAATCCTCATATACAGATAAATGCACAGACTTTTCCTAAGAAAGAATAAGGAATCTGGGTGACATGTGTTCTCAATCCCCAAAAAACTACAAGGCGTCTTCCTAAGTTCCTAACAAGCATCAGGGTTTCGACGCCTGTATCTGGGAAAGGGAGTACTCATATACAGGCAACTGCATGACTGTTGCTAAAAAGAAGGAATCTGGGTTATACGAGTCCTCAGTCCTGAAATTCTACAGTCTATCTTGCTGACAGCTAAAGAAGAATCAGGGATTCGAGGCATGAATGTGCGTAAGAGCAGTCCTCATATGCAGGAAACTACATGGCCTCTTGCTACGAAAAAAGAAGAAATGTGTTTTACTCGGTTACTCTATCAAAAAATCTACATGGTGTCTAATAAGGGCTAAACAATAATCAGGGTTTCGAACCAGGAATCTATGGAAAGAGAATCCTCATATACAGGCACTACTCGGCCTCTAACTAAAAAAGAATAAAGAATCTTTGTTGTACGAGTCCTCTATCAATAAAATTCCCAGGGTTTCTGCTATGGGACAAACAAGAAACAGGGATCGGGCTTCCGAAATTTTTCGGG
>NW_007144188.1:0-705 GCF_000164805.1 Carlito syrichta
CGAAACTACACGTCATATTGCTAAGGAAGTATGAGGAATTTTTGTTACATGAGAACTCAATCCCAAAAATTACAGGCCGTCTTCCTCAGAGGTAACCACGCATCAGCTTTTTGAAGTAGGAATCTGGGTAATGGGAGTCCTCACATACAGGAAACTTCACTGCCTACTGCTAAGTAAGAATTAGGAATCTGCGTTAATCGAGTCCTCAATCCCAAAAAAACTTCAGGCCGTCTCGCTATGGTCTAACACGAATCAGGGTGTTTGAAGTATAAATCTGGGGAAATGGTGTCCTTATATACAGGCAACTACTTGACCTTTGGGTGAGAAAGAATGAGGAATCTGGGTCACACGATTCCTCAATCCCAAAGATCTACAGGGCGTCTTGGAAAGGGTTAAAAAGAATCATAATTTCGATTCAGGATCTATGTAAGGAGAGTCCTAATATTCAGGAAACTACACGGCCCCTTGCCAAGGAAGAAAAAGAATCAGGGTTATAGCAGTCTTCAGTCCTAAAAATCAACAAGGAATCTGCTGTGGGCTAAGCAAGAATCAGGGTTTAAAAGGTGCAACATAGGTAGTAACAGACCTCATATACAGAATCTGCACGATCTCTTGCTAAGGAGAAATAAGAATCCTGTTTTACACGGTTCCTCCATCAAAATGTCTACATAACATCTTCCTAAGGCTAAACTAGAATCAGGTTTC
>NW_007144189.1:0-756 GCF_000164805.1 Carlito syrichta
CCAATCCCAAAAATTACAGGCCGTATTCCTCAGAGGTAACCACGCATCAGCTTTTTGAAGTAGGAATCTGGGTAATGGGAGTCCTCACATACAGGAAACTTCACTGCCTATTGCTAAGTAAGAATTAGGAATCTGCGTTAATCGAGTCCTCAATCCCAAAAAAACTTCAGGCCGTCTCGCTATGGCCTAACACGAATCAGGGTGTTTGAAGCATAAATCTGGGGAAATGGTGTCCTTATATACAGGCAACTACTTGACCTTTGGGTGAGAAAGAATGAGGAATCTGGGTCACACGAGTCCTCAATCCCAAAGATCTACAGGGCGTCTTGGAAAGGGTTAAAAAGAATCAAAATTTCGATTCAGGATCTATGTAAGGAGAGTCCTAATATTCAGGAAAATAAATGGCTCCTTGCCAAGGAAGAAAAAGAATCAGGGTTGTAGCAGTCTTCAGTCCTAAAAATCAACAAGGAATCTGCTGTGGGCTAAGCAAGAATCAGGGTTTAAAAGGTGCAACATAGGTAGTAACAGACCTCATATACAGAATCTGCACGATCTCTTGCTAAGGAGAAATAAGAATCCTGTTTTACACGGTTCCTCCATCAAAATGTCTACATAACATCTTCCTAAGGGCTAAACTAGAATCAGGGTTTCCAAACAGTTTTCTGGGGAAATGAAGTCCTCGTATACTGGAAACTACATGACCCCTCGCTAAAGAAAAATCAGGAATCTATGATACACTAGTCTCCAGTACGAAAA
>NW_007144190.1:0-853 GCF_000164805.1 Carlito syrichta
AAACGGGTATCTGGTAGTACAAGTCCTTAGATCTCAGGATAACTCAGGCCAGATTCCTGGAACAAAAGTATCTCTGCCATATTTGGATGTAACTCTGGTCTAAGATGAACTTGGTAATCATTAAATTTCTGTTTGTACTTTTATTTGGATAGAGGCCGATGGTTTTGCAGTTGCCAAATATTTAGTATGAATTATTAAAATGTAACCAGGAATCATGGATTTCAAGTCCCTAGGAAACATCTGGGAATCTGCACTTTTGTATACAGAGTTTTGGAATCCACATACACAGGGAGCATCAGGGTATCTTGCTGAGAACGGAAAGGGAATCCGGTTCTTGGAGTTCTCAATCGCCTAAATCTAGAAGTTCTCTTGATATGGTTTAATCAGCAATCTGGTCTTGTATGTTGCCCCATTTTTGGTGTGTCTTCTGAAAAGGGAACCAGGAATCTTGGGTTCCAATTCCACAAGAACTTTATGGGAGTCTTTCTCTTGATACCCAAGGAACTGGAATTCTTGGTCAACAGGTAATGCCTCTGCGTGTGTCTGAGAATGAAACAGGAATTTTATGAATGGGTGTCCTCATATACAGAACACTAAACGACATGTTGCTCTAGAAGTATAAGGAATCTTAGTCACACGAGTCCTCCAACCCAAAAACCAACAGAGCATATTGGTAATAAATAACTTCCAATCAGGTTTTGGGATTAGGAATCTGGATAATGGTCTCCCTCATACACAGGAAACTGCAGTGTCTATTGCGAAGGAAGAACAAGGAATCTGGTTTACACGTGTCCGCAATCCCAAAAAAAAACTTCAGTGTGACTTTCTAAGGGCTAAACACGAATTTGGGTTT
>NW_007144191.1:0-732 GCF_000164805.1 Carlito syrichta
CCAATTTGGTGCAACTTCCATTACTGGATATAATATGTCCAACTTTTAATTAAAGAATTACAAGTCATGCCAAAAGACAAGAAAAAACACAGTATGTGGACCAGCAAGGATCAGAAACAGACTCTGGAATGATACCAATATTGGAATTATCTAGAGAGAATTTTAAATAACCATGATTAATGTGGTAAGGGGTCTAATGGAAAAAGTAGACAGCATGTAAGAACAGATGAATAATGCAGAGAGCAGGACTCTCTAATAGAGAATAAAAGGTAATACTGGATATATAACACAGTAACAGAAGGAAGAAGGAATGCCTTTGTTGGGCTCATCATTAGATTTAACATAGCCAAGGAAAAGATCAGTGAGTTTGAAGATACATCAGGAGAAATTTCCCAAACTGAAATACTATATTACTGTAATATACTGTGGGAGACCAAAATATGCTACTGCAAAATATGCTTCTTTGGCACATTTCAAAATGGCTATTTAGAGAAACTGTGGGAACAGGAATAGGTCTTTAAAAACTGTCCTTTTTAAAAAGAAATTTACATCTAACTATATCCGTAAAGTAAATAGCAGATAAATGCAAAGACTTTCTCTGAGCACCATCCCTCCTCACCATCAGCCTAAAGACAAATCTTGGAACGATGACATTAACACCTGTCCAAAGAGCACCACAGGCTACCACTTATTCTTCTGAGGGCTGCTACCTGAAACGTTATCTATGTAATA
>NW_007144192.1:0-427 GCF_000164805.1 Carlito syrichta
GGAATGAAATGGAATAGAAGGGAGTGGAATGGAAGGGAACAGAAGAGAGAGTAATGAAGGGGAACGAAATGCAGTGGAATCGAATGGAGTGGAATGAAGAGGAATGGGATGGAGAGGAATGGAGCACAATGGAATGGAGCAGAATGGAGTGAAATGGAATGGAGCAGAATGGAATGAGAGGAATGGAGCAGAATGAAAGGGAGCCGAATGAAATGTAATAGAATGGAGGAGAATGGAGCAGAATGGAATGTAGTGGAATGGAGTGGAATTGAGCAGAATGGAATGGGTGGAATGGTACAGAATGGAATGAAATGGAAAGGAATGGAATGGAGAGGATTGCGATGGAAGGGAATAGAATGGAATGGACTGGAATGGAGAGAAATGGAATGGAATGGAGATAAATGGACTGGTATGGAGAGAAACGGAA
>NW_007144193.1:0-4818 GCF_000164805.1 Carlito syrichta
GAGCAAGCAGTGGAAAGAACAAGGCATACAGGGTACGGAGGAACCAATTCAAAGGTTACAAAGAAATCATAGTTTGTATTGACGTGTATTGCCTTTGGTGGCCAGCCTTCCTTACCCCTAAAAATATCCCTAGTTTATTTCTCTGTCTCCACTATTCTCTGTCTCACTATTTCTTGGTCCACTATTAAAGTTATGTTATGGATCATTCCTGAGTCCATATAGGAGTTAATCATTTTATACCACTATGTTTAAAGTGTTAAGCATAACTACTGGTACTTTAAACTAATTTGCCTCTTGTGTTTCAATCCATTCTTTTCAAAGACGTTATTCTCCTGCCCCAAAACTAGAAAATAGCACGTTGGCTGGAACTGAATAAAAGTCAATTTATCAACCATGTGTCTTCCAAGTGGGCAGCATTCATCTCCCAAACATTGATGGGGCTCCAGCAGTGACCAAAGGATTGTGTGCAAGGAGGAAGAAGCATACAATGTGAGCTCAGTGCTTCTGGAGCTTGCCATCTGGTTGGGAAGAAAGGCGTGTCCACAAATGGCTGCACAACAAGGATTAATGGAATAAAAGCAATATGGTGGCACAAACAAGAAGCTATAGAAATGGAGGCATTTTCTGGAGGGGTCAGGGATTGGAGAGCTAAAGAGTTGCTTTTGGTAAGTATGCCCTGTCAGCTTGAGCTGGAAGAATGACTGTAATGCTTTGTGCTTTATAATTTATTCTAAAAGCCTCACTCCTCTTTGCTAGTCCTCTATAAACTCCAAGTTTCTGCCTTGAAACACTGACTGCCAATGTGCATTGAAGACAAAATACATTCTCATGTCAGTGTTCTCATGCCAGTATTAGTTATTTGTTGTTGTGTAACAAATTACCCCCAAAATTTAGTGACTTAAAACAACCCACACTTATCTTCCCACAGTATCTTTCGGTCAGGAATTTGGAGTAGGTTTGTTGCGTGATTCTGATGAGATTGCAGTCAAAATGCTTATTAAAGCTGTGGTCATCTTGAAACTTGACAAGAACTAGAGAATCTGCTTCTAAACTCACTCTCATGACTGTGGGCAGGAGGCCTTGGTTCCTTCCTGGCTGTTGGAACCTGGCTGTTGGACACATGAGGTCCTTAACATAGGATCTTCTCTAATGGGCTTCCAGAGTGTCCTCACAACAGGGCAGCTGACTTTTCTCAGAGTGAGTGAGGAGGAAGCCATACTGCGATTCATGACTTAGTCTTCAAAGCCATGCACTGTCACTTCTACTTTATTCTATTCATTGGAATCAAGTCACTAAGTCCAGTCCATACTCAAGGAGAGGGAAATTAGACTCCACCTACAATGGGAAAAATGTCAAAAAGTTTGGACCTATTTTTAAACTACCACAATGCCCCCTTACCATTGACTATATTGACCCTATTGCTTTTTCAGGTAGTTTGGCAAAGAGGTTAAGAACACAGGCTCGAGTCAGGCTTGGTAGCTCAGCCTGTAATCCCACGCTTTGGGAGGCTGAGGTGAGTGGATTGCCTGAGCCCATGGGTTCGAGACCTGCCTGGGCAACTTGGCGAGACCTCATCTCTACAATAAATTGAAAAATTAGCCGGGCGTGGTAGCACGCACCTGTAGTTTCAGCTACTTGGAAGGCTGAGCAGAAGGATCACCAGAACCCAGCAGGTTGAGGCTGCGGTGGCTGAGAGTGAGACTCCAATCCCCCCCCCAAAAAAAGAAGGAGGCAAAGGAGCAAGTAGAAATTGTGGGATGATGGGTGATAGGGGCTAAAAAGCTTTATGTAATTAAGATGATATCAAGGGAGTGTGTGACAATGCTAACTACTCAATCCATTTAGGTACACCTTATTGTAATAGGGTACTTTCTTTGTGCCAGACTCTGCTAAGTACTGCAGAGTAGGAGGAGGAGATTCAAAGAAACACAAGAAGCTGTCCCTGCCTGGCAGGCACTCACAGTCAAGAGCTAGAGAAAGACTCAAGAACAAAGAGCTGTAAAGTCCAGTGATGAATAGCCAGTGTCAGACTGGGATTCATGTTTATTTTTTCAACTCATGATAAGACAAAACTAGCCAGGCTGTGACAGCACATGTGATATCATATATATCTAATTATATATCATATAATCTAATTAATATATATTAATATGCAATTTGTGTATATTAATATATAATCTGGCTATTTGTGCTTATACACAGATGCTCTGAAATGACTGATGAAGGACCATTGTGTAAGGTCATGTTTACACACTTACGGTGGAATCATCCCAGAAGTGAAAAGGTTCTCCAGTACTCAATCATCCTGAAAAGAGAGAAATTTAAGAATAGAACATGAAGATTTCGGAGATAGACCTAGACTGAGATGCCATGGAGAATTTTATCTCCTCATTCTGGGATTACTAGTAAATTTAAGCCAGACATGAAGTGATGAAAATGCCTGAAGCTCCTCCAGTGGTGAATACAAGCTTCCTCTAACCTCAGGAATCAAGAAAGGGGTTGAGTGTGAGTTTCTGAGGAAAGATATGAGCATATGTAGGAGACAGAAGTCATTCTCTAAGTTACAGGTGTAGTAATTCCTCTCTATTGCCTCTAAAAATCCAGGAAGGCATCCTAAGAAGCTATAGTGTGTCACAATGTGGTTCTGCTGTGGAAACTGTCAAATATATCAATGGAGTAAAAGAGAGAGCCCAGAAAAGGCCCAGGTGGGTTTGGTGTTTACTATATTATAAAAGCAAGCAGTATTTTTGAAAGATGGAAAAGGAATTCAACAAACAGCCATGTGGAAAAAAAAGTAGGTACTTACCTTTCACCATACTCACAGGGTATATTGAAGGTGTATCAAAAAGCTAAATATGCAAACAAAATTCTTTAAGTGGTAAAAAAAAAAAAGGCTTTTAAAAAGTAATATTGATATAGGCTCTTCTTAAGCAAGACAAAAACTCAGACTCCTAAAGGGAAATGTGCCCTAAAGATACATTTGACCTCAAAACTTAATGGCATTCTCTATGTTGAAAAATATGCTAAATAAGGTTAAAAGATAAGTGGCAGGCTGGATGAAAGTATTTCCAACATATATCATCACCAAAGGGATTAATATTCAAATATCTCAATATTTCTCAAATATCAAAAAGATAAAAACACCATGATTCAGTAGAAAACTGGACAAGCAATATAAACAGGAAATGCACAAAAAATAAATGCAAATGAAAAGAGGTTTACCTTATTAGTAACTAGGAAAACATAAACTGAAACAGTGATGTTTCATGGGATTTCTTTTCCAATAGAACAGCAAAGTTTAGACCATACAGATTGAACATTCCTAATCCAAAAATCCAAATACCGAAATGCTCCAAAATCTGAAAATTTTGAACACTACCATGATGCCATAAATGAAAACTTCCATGCCTCACCTCATGTGATGGGTCACAGTCAAAATGAAGTCAAAACTTTGTTTCATGCACAAAAATATAATAGGAAATTTCTTCAGGCTATGTGTATAAGGTGTATTTAAAACAAATGAATTTTGTGCTTATGATTGGGTCCCATCTCCAAGATATCTTATTATGTATATACTAATACTCCAAAATCTAAAATTTTCTGAAATCCAAAACACTTTTGGTCCCAAGTATTTCAGATAACAGATATTCAACCTGTATTAATTGCCTGTTAATGAGCTTTTGCATACACTGTTGATAGAAGATCAAACTGTTAAAGGTTTTCTAGAAAGCAGTTCAACAATATTTTTTTTTTATGAAATGCCCCCGGCTTTGACCCTTTTCCCTATCTTGGGAAGGTGAATCTCCTCTTTCTCTCTCTCTCTCTCCCTCATTTATTTTTAAAATAAACTATATTTTCCAGTTTAAAAAAAAAAGAAAAAGAAATGTCCCTGACTATGGCCAGGTGCCATAACCTATGCCTGCACTCTCAGCATTTTGAGAGACTGAGGAGGGAGGCTGGCTTAAGCCCAGGAGTTCAAGACCAGCCTGGGAAAAATAGCAAGACGTCAAATTAGCCAGGTGTGGTGATACGTGCCTGTAGCCCTAGTTACTCGGAAGGTTAAGGTAGAAGGATCACTTGAGTCCAGGAGCTCAGTGTTGTAGCGAACCATGATTGCTGCATCACTGCACTCCAGCCTGAGTGACACAGCATCACTCTAGGGGGGTGAGGGTGGGAAGAGGACAAGGGAGGGAGGGAGAGGAAGGAAGGAAAGAAGAAAGAAAGAAAGAAAGAAAGAAAGAAAGAAAGAAAGAAAGAAAGAAAGAAAGAAAGAAAGAAAGAAAGAAAGAAAGAAAGAAAGAAAGAAAGAGAAAAGAAAAGAAAAAAAGAAAGGAGGGAGGGATGGAGGGAGAGAGAGGAAGAGAGGAAGGAAGGAAAGAAGGGAGGAAGAGAGAAAGGCACCTGGCTCTCTATTAAACTCTACTAAAGGTATCCTGGAGAGACACAGAGGCACAAAGTGGTAAATATATGTAATGGACTTAATGTTTGTGCCCACCTCCACAAATTCATGTTGAAAGAGAATCTCCAATGTGATGACATTTGGAAGTGAGGCCTTTGGGAGGTGATTAGTTATGAAGGTGAAACCTTCATGAAGGGAATTAGTGCTCATTGAAGAAGAGGGCAGAGAGTTAGTTTGACCTCTTTCCTACAATGTGAAAATACAAGGAGAATCAGGCAAGCTGCAAGAGAGTCCTCACCCAAACCCAACCATTCAGGCAGCCCAATCTCAAACGTTCAATCTCCAGAACTGTGATAAATAAATATGTGTGGTGTTTTTAAGACACCCAGTCTATGGTAATTTTGTAGCAACCAGGAATA
>NW_007144194.1:0-1110 GCF_000164805.1 Carlito syrichta
AAGGAAAGAAGGGAGGAAGAGAGAAAGGCACCTGGCTCTCTATTAAACTCTACTAAAGGTATCCTGGAGAGACACAGAGGCACAAAGTGGTAAATATATGTAATGGACTTAATGTTTGTGCCCACCTCCACAAATTCATGTTGAAAGAGAATCTCCAATGTGATGACATTTGGAAGTGAGGCCTTTGGGAGGTGATTAGTTATGAAGGTGAAACCTTCATGAAGGGAATTAGTGCTCATTGAAGAAGAGGGCAGAGAGTTAGTTTGACCTCTTTCCTACAATGTGAAAATACAAGGAGAATCAGGCAAGCTGCAAGAGAGTCCTCACCCAAACCCAACCATTCAGGTAGCCCAATCTCAAACGTTCAGTCTCCAGAACTGTGATAAATAAATATGTGTGGTGTTTTTAAGACACCCAGTCTATGGCAATTTTGTAGCAACCAGGAATAACTAAGAAAGCATAGTTAAAGAGCAGAAAAATACCCAGCAATAGTAGAACAGTTAAATAAATGATGGACTGTTCATGCAACAGGATGCCATGTATCTGTTAAATAAACAACATAGTTTTATATGTGTTTATATAAGAATATCTTCGATATATACTGTTAAATGAAAAAGTAAGTTACACAACAATGCATACAGCATGATGCTATTTCTATTAAAAGTCACACAAAGCTAAAGTATATGTTTAAAAGAATACACAAACACCCACTTTATGAGTACATAGACCTAGATGTAGTTGTAGACACAAATGAAGGTGTGGCTATAGATATAGATATTATTTGGGGATTGTGTGTATATATATATATTCCTCCATTTTTCTCTTTCCCTTCATGGAAATTAGCTCTATGCTTATTGGCCCAAGAGAGCAAGGCACCTGAGTGGAAGACCAAAGTTACCAGCCATTCACCTTTTCTTGTCCTGTAATTTTTTTTTTTTTTATTTTTTTATTTTTCACTACAACTTTATTAAGAAAAAAACCCTGGAAATTATTAAACCCAGAAAGCCAGGAATTAGAGTAGTCAGTTGCTTTTGGAAAGTTGCATGCCTTAATAAGTAACAGTTACAGTCTCTATTTTATCTTGTGTTTTTGTGTATATTTTTGTTTGTT
>NW_007144195.1:0-683 GCF_000164805.1 Carlito syrichta
ATTGATCGATAAATTTTATAGAGAACTCTTGTATAAAGTACCAGTTTGTATTTGTACATTTAAAAATGTTTTCATTGTAATATGTTTTATAATTGAGACATTTCAAGGCCTTACACGTAAAATTATTTGGAGTTTCACCAGAATGAAATGTTAAACCTATGGTAAAATGGAAGGATCTTCTCACAGGCCAATGGCGAGGGCCTGATATATTACTAACCTGTGGGAGAGGATATGCTTGCATATTTCCACAGGATGCATCAACTCCTGTTTGGATTCCTGATCGATTCATTCAAAATGCCCCTGCTAACCTAAAGACTGAGATGAGTGGCATGAATCCTGTTGAATCAAAGGAATAGACCGGAGAAAAATGTAAACAAAATAAGGGTTTTCACTTCCTTTGTCCTCTCCTATTCCGCCTATAACTCCAATTCCTGCCTTTCCTACTACTCTTGTTTCTTGTAATCTGTTCTGTGAGTCCCTTCACCTTTATCTGGGAAGGAAGGGCAGGCATCTACAGCTGTGGTGTCTAGCTCTGACTTTCAGTCTTTCTCTTTTACCTTTGGAGAAGGGGAAGGTGCCAAAGGCCAGGGCACCTGACCCCAGCCTCCAGTCTTTTCCTTTTACCTTTGGAGAAGGGGTGGGTGCCAAAGGCCATGGCACCTAACCCCAACCTCCAGACTTCT